>NW_020529283.1:0-33037 GCF_003368295.1 Carassius auratus
TGAAACAACAAAGCCAGCACTGATTTCCCCACCCTTCGCTATGCTTTTGTATATACTCTATTGTTTTTGTTTTTTCAATAAAGAATAACACTGCTTACATGCAAACTATCATTCCTAAGCTCAGGGAGAATCCCATCATCTCATTTGACTCATCTGTTTCCTAATCTATGGGTTTCATGGTTATTCTTCACTCTTTTGAGTCTAAATCAAAAACAGATGAACAGAGAAGATATATCCCCCATATGCATTGCTTAAATGAGAAAGACGAAGATCATGTCCACTGTTACAGAGAGAGTGAAACAGAGGTTAGTGGGAAGAAACCTGGCTACTTACCATTTTATATTCTTTCCATGTTCTCTGGAAGTCCACGCTGCCATCTTCACGTCTTTGGATCACGGTCCAGCCTCCCCCCGCAGACTCCATGTTGCAGTACACCTGTTTGGAGACAGACATTCACATCACACACAGAAAAAACAAACAAAAAAAAAACAAAAAAAATTATATATATACATAAATGACATAAATACCTCAGACAATTTATCTTGACCTTATGGATCTGTCTATCCTTGTATCAATAACAGATACCTCTATTAGCTTAGTGACCTCTCCAAACATGATTAGTGGAGAGGTCGAGTAGCAGGCCTAAGATCAAAGCTGTGGCACACAGGGACACCTGGCTATAATCTAGCATATTCAGTAGAAAGCAGTGGTGTCACCTCTTACACACCCAGCTGAACACACACACACACCAACCTGGATGCAATTAATCCAGTATCGGTGGCTGGAGCAACACCAAAACCAGAAATTCAGAGACAGATTTGTACATTCATGGATGCAGCCTTTTTCAAACACATTCATGATAATGCGCACTTTGTATGACTTGCATTTGTATAACAATTGTTGAACTATTCTTTAATAACCTCTAAATGCTTCCTGATGTTAAACAGAAATATTCTGTAGTTCTCAATTGGACAGCAAATCAAAAATCAAAAATGGTCTGTAGGTCTGTTCTGATAGGAAGTAAACAATGCTAAATGAAAATGAAAATAATTAAAATAATAAAACAATAAAGCAGTAAAACAAATAGTGCAAATAAATAAATACATGCAGCCAATGTTCCAAATTATTTTCTTCTTACTTCTAATAAAAAAAGCTGTAAAAATTTAAAAGGGCAAAAATAAAATAACATTAAAAATACATAAAAATGAAATTATATATATATATATGATAATTCTGTGTTGTCTTTTCTGTGACTTTAAGGTATCATTTGGGTCACTTTATGATTACTGAAAAATCTTGACCCTGAAACTTCTCAGATTGTGCCATTGCGTTGACATTGTACTATTCCAGGATAGCTGATCTGAAATCAAAATTCCAACCTTTTTAGTCTCTTGTGGGCTAAATGTTTGATAGTGTAAACTCCATTTTTCTGGAAACCAGCTGGTAGAGGTCGGCACAGTCCCGGTATTTCCTCTCCTCATCAGCTTGCTTTGTGCTGTTTGGCACCACTAAATACACAAAGAAAGCCATGTTAGAAATCGCAAAAACATAAACGAGCAGTGAAATAATAAATGGAGCTGTTTATATTGGTACGCATTATTCAGAAAACGTCTGTGGATCTGCCCCCTTTAAATAAATAAAACATTTTCCACTCACTGTTCTACACAGCATGACCGAGCTTCGTATTTGGCCAAACAGAACATGTCAACATTGTGACTTCCATTTCAACAAGACAGCAATAATGTAGACAAAACAGCCTAATGATATTTTAACAAAACCCTCAAATCCTGCAGGTGACAGCTATTTGTCGAGATGCGCTGGGCTGTGCGACAGTTTAATAATCCAACAGAATTTACATCAACCTCCTTGAATTTAATAAAAGAGGTTTTAAAGTTGAATTCTCTGGACCTGGACCAGAAAGAGCTCCAAAAAAGGAATCTTAAACATATGTATTGAAGAGGATTATTTATAATGCTTAATTGTGATTGACAATGAGTATACAGTATTTATTTCTTTAACTTCTTTCAGCAGGCCTACATGGAGGGATGTGTATAAATCTGCTTAATGTTACAAACCCATTTCAAATATGTAAGCACAGCAGAAAAAGACACTGCTGTGCAATATCAGAACTAATAATGTTGAAAGATACTGCACGCTGTGGAATAAATCACATCCTGAGTTAATGGAATAAATAATATACATATAGTCACGGCAAATTCAAAATACTGTATCAGTTTTCATGCAGTATTTCAAATCTGGCTAGACTTCTTGCATTATCAACATGATCTTCTCCAGTGACTGACATATTTCTAAGTGTGAAGGTCTTTTAATCAAAGTGTGGATCTCCGGCTCTCAGAGAGGAGCGGCTCGGCTCTGACAGACCTCTCCATGCCAACAGCTGCATCTCTTTCCATCTGCAGACAATTACGCTGCCAATATTTTGAAACCAAGCATCAGTCTGCGGACGAAATACTACAAGCTATAAATTTCAAGTTCCTGTTATAACAAGTGGTTTATATTTACCCACTGTGTCCTAGTTATATAGATGGAATTCCTTCCGATTCCCTCTCTTTTTTTCTTTAACCGCTTAAGACGGCATCTCAGTTTTCACACTATTGTTGTTTCTGTTGGGACTGTTTAAGAAGAGGAGATGTCACTGCTAAGAGAGACATGTCAGGGATGTTTAGGCAGAACTTTGATCCCTGTTGCAGGACGAAGGGCTTGGGCGGACAACCCTTCATTCAGGGATATTATTCCAAACGCTTCGGTAAAGGATTGAGTGTCAGCGACAAGGATTCTCCCGCTGTGACAGGTTGACAGAGGGAAACTCGCACTGCGGCGTCTAACACAACAAGAACCCAGCTGTGTCAGACGACGACAATTTACCGCTTTTTACCAGGAGCTTAAAATCCGACAGAGCAGAGCAACAGACAAGTTCAGTTCGAGGAAAGACAAAATGCGATGTTGATGAAAGAAAATAAAGCCTTATGTGTCTTACTTCTTATGCAAATACAAATATAAGGAAAACATGTATAAACTTGATTAAATAATCAAATAGCATGATGCTCATGATTGCACATATAGCAAAAGGCAATATGATTAAAAATAGTAAAATAAAATATAATAAAAAAATATAATAAAATAGCCTTCCTGTAGTTTAAACGGAAGAGTATGACACTAGAAATGTAAAAGTCATTGGTTCTGTTCTGTCAAACCCTGAAATAAAAGTGTGCATCATAAATGCAATGGAAGTCACTTTAGATAAATGAACGAATGAACGAACGAATGAACGAACAAATGAACGAATGAATGAATGAATGAATGAATGAATAAAATCCTAGTGCTTCTCGCAAATTCAAAAAAATAAAATAAAATAAAACCATCAAAGTTATTGTAAAAAGTTACAACATATTTTAAAATGTGTAAGTTTCTCTTATGTTGATTTGGAGTTTGGTCCTAACTGTTGGCAACAACTCACTATGATCTTTGACATCTCAATGACCAGGAAAATATTTACCTGTAAATCTTAGCTAAACTGTGGTAAATTGAGCTATTAAACAGCTTGTGTCCTGGCTCAAACTAATTATATCACAATAATTATTTACTTTTGAATTCTCAGCAGTTTAGTTGGGACTTTAGTTTGGAACAAGTTTATGTGAAAAGAACATCCAAGTAGAGTGATTTTATAAATCAGAATTCTCCACACGCTTGCAGACACAAAATAAAGTTTAAAATAAGCAAGAACTGAAAATCCCAGTGCGATGTGTTGGGCGAAGTCTAAACTCAAACTACTGCAAAACATCTTTATATAAACAACTGAAACAACAAAGTCTGATTCTTTCAAATGGACTGAGAGACCCATCATGAAAATGATGAGCCCCAGCTGAGCTAGCAGGATTGTGATATTTGAGTATTAAAAAAAAAAAAAATCCCTAAGCAATAAACCATTTTAGCCACAAAGTGTGCCTAAAACCAAAAATCATATTTTGACATATTACCTTTTTATATTTACATGCAGAACTGAGTCATAGCCTGTTCCTAGAAAACTTAATTTGGAGACAGATAATAATACTTCACTATTTTAATTTAATAATTCAATGTAATGATGCAAGCTATGCTCATGTTATATTTTTAATCCTGCTTCAAATAATATCCAATAATACTTTTTACAAATAACAGCTTATGAACATTTATGAACTCTAGCAATCTAGCAACATCAAAGATGCTGTATATTTTGAAACCATCACATTTCTTCTACTGACGCTCATGGTGAGGTAAACTGTGCTAGTTAACTTGTAGAGAAGTTCAAATATTTAGTTACATAAAAGTTGAGCACACGAAACAATGTCATATTCTTGTTTGAATGAGAAAAGCAACATGATAAACAGTGCTCACTCTCACTTTTTTCAGAGTTTAGAACTTTGCTAGAACATTGTTTTACAAATTAAGTGGAGTCATGATTTCTTCATTGCCACCTATATTGACTGGTCCTTCCACAGGAGTCATTAAGTTTGCTGAATTCAGCCAGAGGCCAGAAAAATTACTTTTGCATCACTTTGGAACTGGACGGTGCAACAAAGGGCTTTTTAAAATCTCCATTTATCATAATTTGTTTAGCAATTGTGCTCTATTATACTTGCTTGTTAGAAATCATGTTATTCGTCCCATGTTAACATTAAGCCAAACCACAGTTTTGAACCTAAACTGTATTTTTTACAATGAATTGACCCACTAAATGAAAACAACTGTGAGATTTTATTTAGCTTTTACGTCCAGGCACAGATCAAAACCAAGCTGGAATCGAAAATGGTTTCATTTAGTGTGACTGGCTGATGTACAAATGGGAATGTCTAAATCCAAGAAGCTGCAGGGTGCTCCCACATGTGCTGAGATTCTTTCCTGTGTGTGTTCTCTTCCTGGGTACTTGAAGATCATAAAAAATAAATAAGCATTTATTTCATAACTTAAATTTACAAGTGTGGAACCCTCCAAAGCAATGACTACGTTCAACAAATAATTAAACTAGAACAGATCAGTAGATGTCAACCATATATTTACACAAACCCAAACGTTTGTGGTCGGTGAGATTGTTTTCAATGAAAAAAATAAATTTGCATTGATAAAAAGTTTATAAAAAGTTACATTGTATAGACATTTACAATGTTACAAAATATTTGAATTTCAAATATATACAAATGTTCTTTCTTTTTTTATTCAAAGGCCTTGTTGAGCATAAAAGACCTCTTTCAAAAACATTGAAAAATCTTAATGACCCAAAACTTTTAAATGGTAAATGAAACGGAATTTGGTAACAATATTCCCTCATGTTGTTCTACAGTCATATGACTTCTGTTCTTAAATGGAACATGTCGGAATGTCTGAATTCTCCATATTTCAATTCTTCAATATCCATGTGATACTGAAATTTAACTAAATATTCACTGACAATCTTGTCTTGCCTCTGGTCACTGTTCACTTCCAATGAATGGAAAAAATAAGCTTGCATGAATACAGTCTTATTAATAACTACTGTACTTGTGTATTTCAAAGAAGGGAGAAAACAGGTCATATAGGTTTCAAAAGACATGAATGTGAGAGGTTTTCATTTTTTAATGAAATTTACTAGCTTATAGCTTGTATTTGTTTGCTGGTAAACAGCATGGCTTTAATAAACAAAACTGTCAGATTTTTACAGCGTGAAATGAAACCTTTTCAATTTGAGGGCTATTCAAAACCCAAAAGAAATAAAGCCTGCAACAGGAAATAGAGTTGAAGGTAGAGTAGAGAGATTTTGGCGCCCTCACAGTGAGACGGAAGCTCAGGAGCTTGAATCGACTCCATGACCTGCGCAGTCCCATATCAGACATTTAAAATAAATTTTCTGTGACCACAGAGATGTGGGGCAGACGTTGGATAGACATGGGGCCAAGAGGCCACGCTGGGGTTGCAGCGGGGGGCAAACGAGGTAATGAGTTCACTACACTGACTCCTGCTGGTGTGAAAGCAACCATGAGGGTTAGCGGGAAATCGCCAAACCCAGGTCACTGCGCTGGGGCTGTGTTTAAGTCTGCCTTGTAGCTCAATCAGGGGCTGTTTGACATTTCAGTCAACTGTTAACCAGAGGCAGTGTGCTGAAGCGTGATAAGCTGGATCCGTTGAGGTTCACAGCACCGAAAACAACACATTTCACACCTGCCAGGAAGAAGCTTTTCTCATTGATAACAAGCTATTTTTGTATAAAATTAGTTTTGTTTCACTGCCTGTTTGACATGTTCTGCATGCAATGCAACAATTTTATTATATTTTTTTCTGGCGTGCTTGGTGATACACATGACCAGAAAAAGCAAAAACACAAAAAAAGGACATCTTTCAAGGAATAAATAAATGTTTTCATAGAAGTAAATAAATAAGTTTCAAAATGATATATATATGCATACCTTAGGAAAATACTTTCCCTGAATAAATCTGTGTAAAAAGAAAAATCTGATCTGTGCTTACATGCTGTTCCTCCATCCTTCGCACACAGGCTGAGCAGGTTGCGTACGGTATCCATGAGGTCCTGCTGTTGTCTCTGCAGAGCGCTGCTGTTACCGGTCGCTCGACTCAGCTGATCCTCCAGCTCCCGGATCACTGAGCTCTGCCTGCTCACCAGCGTCTGTAGACTGCTCTTCTCCTCCCGCAGAGCCTCCAACTCCTCTCTGTGCCTGTCCTCCATCTCCTGCATTTTTACCTCCAGAAACCTGAGCAAAAATTATGGAGAGCCATAGTAGAAAAAAGAAGAAGAAAAGAAAGGCTAAAAGTAAAAACGATGGGAATTGTAACAATTTAAGGCAGTGTTCCTTCAAGTATGGGTCAAATCAGGCCACAAACTAATACATTTCGGTCACAATATTTTCAGCCAAAATAGAACTGTTACAGCAATAACTATATAAAACCCTTGAATTAATAATAGATATAGACACATTTTTAGATTTAGATAAACACACAGAGGAATATAAATGCTTGTGTGCTTTCAGCCACAGCTGGGCTCAAAGCAGAAAGATCACTGGGAGTCAAACCATCGTTTTGACAGTAACATGCATGTCCCATCAGAACAATCAATACATAGAAAATTGGAAAGTGTTCCTAAAGCTTTGCATTGCAAAATTCATCTTCACAGAAGACAAAAGTTTAACAGCGGGTCAGGGGACATCACTCATATCTTGGCAGGTTCTGTTGCATTGCACCATATGGGACCGGGCTAATGGCTGAGAGCTTGTGTTGTCAAGAATTAAAAATCATTTTGTGTAATGATCTGTATTGTGGTTCTGGCATAAAAATGTCCTAAAAATTACAAGCGAGTGCCAGAACATCTGTACTGGCAGATTAAACAGCAACACGGCTTAAGCAGGGTCACTACTGTAACTCTGAAATGTTTTATTTTTTTGTGGCTCACATTTTTTTTTCTTTTGTGCAGTGTTGGAGAGTAACAAGTTAAAACTTAATACTATGGATAATTATACACTTTAAAATACATTTATGGAAGTATTTTTATATATAAATAAAATAAATATTTTATCCAACCCCTTATATATACAATTTTATATATTTCACTATTGTATATTTGTGTGTGAGAAGTTATGTCAGAGTGGGAGGTTTACCCATTCTTGTCATGGATCTTGTTGATTTCATTTATCTGTATCATAAGTTGTTTCTCCAGCTTGTTGGTGGATAGTGAATTCTCCAGCAGCTGAATTTCCAGCCTTGATGTCTGATTTAAAACCTGCAAACAATAACATTCCAATAAAAATACTGTAATCCTTCCACGAAAACACAGACCTTAAAACCATAAAGTTAATACTAAATGAGTGGCACCTCAGGAGAAGTCATAAACAGAACCGCCACACCGCGATACCATACGGTAGCACTTAGGAACAGTTATTCTCAACCTCAACCGTTTATTTGACAAATTAGCAAAACACAACTTTACTGTAGCCCTCTGTGTCATTGAGGCACACAAGTCATAAAGAGATTCAGCAACAAAAACATTAGCATGATACTTAAAAAGAGACTGGATGTCTAATGCAGCACTAGTGCTTTTTTTGGCTGTATTTGAGCCGTATTAAAGGGATACAGAGAAAAAAAAAGTTTGTTCGCTTAATGGGGCATGAAATGGATCCTGGGAGGAACATACCTGTGTCTCGACATCGGTTAGCTTGCGTGTCTGCTCAGCTGTTTGGGAGAGAAGACTGGTGCCCATCTCTAACATGGCCGCCGTGTGGTTGTGAACAGCACTTTGTTGTAACTGCACTATCTCTGTCTTCATATTGTCTTTAATGTAGTTCTCGATCTGTGGTGACAAGCAAAAATACCATGTTTAAAAATATCCATGGAAATCAGCGTGCTTAAGGCATGTCTATGAATGTCTTTTTTTTTTCAGTCAACAAAAATATGTTCTAAGAATGCTTTGCTAAAGTTATGAAAACGTTATTTCTGAAAGTTCAAAATGTCCAGTTTTTGATTTTTTTTTTTAAATACTTTATTTCTTAGTTATATGAATGTTAAATGAGTGTTCCATTTTATCATTCAACAAACATTAGTTCTAAGAATGATGTACAAATAACGTTTTTGTCCTAACACTTTTAAAACATTATTAAAAACAATATGATTTTGAATGAACATTCTTTTAACAAGAACATTTGTTCAGACCTTTGAGAAAACCTTGCCACAACATTAGCTAAAGTTCTGAGAACCTTCCGCGTTAGATGGATTTGCACCATTTAGCAAAATAATCAGTCTTGCTTTAATTTTAAAGAAATCTATAAGTAACAAAAATATTCAGAGAATTTAAAATGGTCATTTAAAATGCCCCAAAAAAACTAAAGTTGAAAAAGGAGGAGAAACAAGCTCAGATGTCAACGTGACCTCTAAAGCCTGAAATAATCCACACTCCAGTGGCTGTAAAATCTGTTCAGAGGTAAAACACCCTTAACTTGACAACTCTAACAGTACTAAAGACACTTTAACACCCAGAGCACACAGAGAGTTTGACAAACTTTTTTAGGAGGCCAATAAAATGAAAGGAGACACCATTTCAGCACAAGGACACAGGGGTAATCAAACCCATTACAGTTATGACTTCCTTCAAAAAAGTAAAAATAAAATAAACACACTGTGACTCTTTAAAGAAAGGATATTTCCATGTTGGCTCCATTTTAAAGCAATTTCTTATCTAAGTCTCTTCATGATGACCTGCAGCAGCTCAGTTTTAAATGAACTTGAAAAGTGGAGTAACACAAATTCTAGAAGAGTCAGTCTTAAAAGTAGGTGGAAGCAGATGTAGGTCGTTTGTTCAGAGAGGAAGAGATGTAGATATCTAGCTACAGGATACGCTTGGGTTTATCATGAAGGCTTTTATTCTAATCTTCTAGCTGGAGAGATGACAAGCCCAGAACAAGCTTTAGAAACACAAAGACGACTTCTGTTGATTAAACCTCAAAAGATGCACACTGACACTGAGGTCTTTAGAGATGATTAGAAATTATTATCTGTGTTCGTCACTCACCCTCATTTTCCAAACCTCAATGAAAGTTATTCTTTGAAAAAACTTATAATAGCACAATTAAATGTACTTTTTATTGTGTGTTTTATTAATAAGTATATATAATATAAATTTCATTGATTTTATAAAAACATTTACATTTAACAATCTTATTAAATTATTAGTGCTTTTAACTTAACATTTACTGTTACTGTTTAATAATTTAGTAACAATAAAGTGTTAAAAATACCAATAAAAATTATATATTCTGTATATTAAATGTTTTCTTTATATAAATATATAATTGTAAAAACTAAATCTAAAATATACTAAAAATTTTATCAATCTTTCATGACAATTTTTTCTGCATATTATAAACAAGAATTTCAGTATCAGTTCATCCTTATGCAAAACTGTACATTTTGCTTCACTCTTCAACTTGTTCAAGCTGTGAGGTGCAACTGGTTCTCATGTACATCAGGACTCGTCACCAAGTGAAATCTATACACCCTGATGTGTGACAGAAAATATCTGGCTGCAAGACACTTCAGCAAAATCGACAGTGACAACTACTCCATTTTTCCATGATTCCAGTGGGCCATGTTGCTCCACTTATTACATCATGAATGATCCCATATGAATCCATTGAAGAGAGCAGACCTACAGGGAGCCAAATTTTAACAGGACTCCATGACTATTCAGACCGCTTGTCCTGTTCAATTGCAGTTCAAGGACCTGATTGTCACCATGGTGTGTTTTTATGGGTTTCAATGGCATTTCAGTGAAAAGTTGGGATTGAGATATGATGTCATTGTGATATAAATATTAGAATATGAAAAACAAAAAAGGAGAAACCAAATGAAAGCTTGTGGAAAGCTCTCTCTTCACTTGCCAACATGTATGCCAAACAGCTGTGAACACAGTCAGAAACACAAAATTCAACCTCTTACTGCTTTAGCCACTAGCAAACTGTCATGTAGAATTAAGATTGCAGACTAATATTCCTTCTTGGAAGTGATTATAAAGCGAATGTCATTGTTTCGATTACTTCAGTGTGTAACAGGTGATCGTGAAGCAAGTTATACAGATAAAAGTGTCTCTTTACAATATACAGCCAAAGCTTGATGGAATTGATTGGAAAGAATATAAAAGACCTATAACACTGCAGGCATTAGACACATTTTAGCTACAATTCAATCAGTAGTGTAGCCGAGACATTTGAACTATGTCTCTAAAATGACATTAAGGTTTGCAATCGGGGTCTGTGTCTTCCATTTAGCTTTCTCCGTGGATAAAGTGTTTGACACTAATCCAGTTTAAGAGGCAGTGGAAGTTTGGACACTGAAACAATGTTATCCAATTATCCAACCAACCACAAGACAGATCAGACAAACAAGAAAAACAAGCATATTCAAAATGACATGACACTAAACATGATGCAAGTACATTTATATTGTTTATCAAGAAAACTTTGAAAATGTGTTCTAGCATTAACATTACCCAGAACTTTCATTATCATACCTACACCACTTAAATCATTGTCAAGGACACATCCAAGATAATTAACATAAATTCTATTTGATATTTAGCAATCCCCAACCTTGAAAGACAAAAAACCTTACCTAAATGCAAACTCAGTTTGTTTTCAGAGAGCCAGTCTCTTGCCTTACAAAGCTCCTTACCTAAATAGACATGCATCCTACCAACATCCTGATCTGAAATGAATAAAGCAGAATCATCAGCATATAAAAAATAATTACAATCACAAACTGCTTGCATATCATTAATATATAAAAGAAACAAAAGTGGACCTAAAACACATCCCTGAGGGACTCATTTTTAATAAAAGTATTCTCAGAAAGAAAATTTTTGGAAATGTTGCTTTGACTTTCTGAGGGAATTTCACTTGTGTCATGCATTAAACTAGCAGGTGCCCTTCATGAAACAAGGGAAGGAGAATGAAGATTACACAAACAGAAATTCTGTGTAAAAAATATCAGAGGAAGCAGGAAAGGGCTTTAGTGGGTTAGTTTGATTATTTCCCTCTTCCATTCACAAATAAACGTGCCTTACCCAAAGACAACAGATGAGGTATAGAAAGAGAAATAATTTCTGGTTTTCAATTGGCTCGAGTCATATAAAAGCATACTAGTGTTGGTAATGACTAAAATTAAATTGAATGATTAAAATGAATCTATTTTGAGCTAAAGATAAATAATAATAATAAAAAAGCACTACATCTACTGGAGATAAAATGTGATATGTCACCTGCACTTTGTCTCAAAGACACATTCACACATGTGGGAGTTTGATTGAACAGAATACGATCACCTTGTAGAACCCCAGCGAACTTATTGCACCTGGGGGATTGGCTTACATCTCACAGCTGCCCACCAGCAGAGGGTCATGCCAAATGAGTCAAGGTCAGCCATATCAGCACTCAAAAATCTGACCTGAGAAAAGTCACGTCTATATCGATATCACTATGCTGTTTAAAGCTGGCAAAGTTTGCTGCTTGACTTGCAGATTGTGTTTATTTGCAAAGTGCACTGATGTGAGAAGGTGAACGGGGCAGCTCTACTGAGTGATGTTTAAAAGGCTCAAATTTAAAGGGATAGTTCACTCAAAAATTAAAAATACCCCATGATTTACTCACCCGTAAGCCATCCTAGGTGTGTATAACTTTAATCTTTCAGATAAATACAGTCAGAGTTGTATTTAATGTCCTGGCTCTTCCAAGCTTTATAATGGCAGTGAATGAGTGGTATTATTCAATAGTCAAATAGAAGTCCGATAAACTGCTTCATCCATCTTAAAAAGTGTCCCACATGGCTCAGGGGGTTAATAAAGACCTCCTGAAGCAAACCACTGCATTTTTGTAAGAAAAATATCCATATTTAAAACTATATTAACAGTAATCTCTATCTTCCACTAAAGGCTGATTTATACTCAACTCGAGTTCTCTTGGATGCACTGTGTCAGCGGAAGTTCTCTTTGAGTGCACGAAAACTCATTTCACATGGCGGTGTGGATGCCATTTTTTTTTACTTTCCGCGCAGCTCCGCATCCGAAGATACACAAGTTCATGGCGATTCTAGCCAAACATGCACATCTGTGCTTGCATTTGTGTGAAAACAAAAGCAGTTTGATGTAAAGTTCAAATTCCATCAGGTGCTTTTTGATGCTTTGATGTAATTCAATGCATAGTTGTTTTGTACACTTTGTCCAAGGCTTTTTATTTAGATAATATTTATGCAATATTTGTTTACAGTTGTCTTGTGTTCAATGCAAAATAAAGCCAGTAGTTCAAGATTGTTTCAATCAGCTTTTACATAAAGAAACTATTAATTCATTAACTGATTCATCACGTGAGAATTATTGTACCGGCAAATTAATTCTTCTCACATGTTATTCCCAATGGTTTAAGAGGACAATTACTCCTTGTTGCCCCCTGTCGTTTCAAAGAATAGTACAATGGCAAACGCGACAAGTAAAAAAGCCTTGTCCATTTGGGAAAGTGCATGCACAGTAAGTGGAGGCTCGCGGAATGGAGCCAGTCGAAAGTATAAATCCTGTTTAACTGTCTTATGCGCGTTCACAATAGAACAATAGAATAGTTCTGGTGGAAGATGTAGCGTAAGCTCCAGTGCAGAGCAGAGAGCAAAACAACAGTTACAAATTATAAGTACAAAATGAGGATTTGTAAAGAAAAATGTAAGAGGATTTTGATATAAGCCAAAAGGAGACTGGTTTTCCTTCGTTAAACAAAAGAAAACTTTGCTTCCTTTGCTCCTGTAAACAAACGTAGTATTTAATAAAAAATAAAAAAAATCTTTTTTTCTGAAAGAAATAAATAAAATAAAAATCTATGTTTGTTATTAAATCCACTTAAAGAAATGTATATATATACAGTCTATATATAGAAAAAAAATATCCAGTTAACATGTACCATAACCATAGAGGGTTAAACTATTTTGGATAATTGTTATATTTAATATCATATTTTAATATTTAATATACCTGCAAAATCAAAAGAAAAAAATAAAAAGAAAAAGAAAATGGGTTTCACAAAGTCCTTCAGAAAAAAGGAAACATTCCTTCTTAGAATCATAAAAAATACACATAATTCAATCTTTGGAGGTGAATTAGAGGTTTTAGAGAGCCATAACACCCGACTTGCTTAAAGAGCTACTAAATCACCCATCTGTGTGCTGAAGAAAATCACCCAACAGAACAGAATATATCTCAACTGCTAGCTGACACAGGACTATAAACATTTAGGGGTCTGTAAATTACAGGTCGGGTCACATGATGAACACTGAGGTCAGTGATAATGACTACGGCTGGTGCCATGACGCCAACATCTGCTCTCTTACAGCTGTAGTGGCACGATCAACCCTGTTTCTGTCCAAAATGCTTTATGGAAGTTTATGAGGGGTCAAGGCAATGCTTTGAGACTGTTAATGCTAAAACAATCTGTTTAAATAAACAATAAACTGCAATAATATCTATGTTTAATGCAACAGAAATGATAAATTGTAGACTCAAGTATCTTGAAAGACAATACATTTGTAGAAAAATTTCTGTCGAAATGAGTTTTTCTCTGTAAAACATTCAACAACACAGAGAGGACTGAGGCTTTAAAACAACATTACCATATAATCATATATATGTATATATATATATATATATATATATATATATATATATATATATATATATATATATATATATATATACACACACACACACACACACACGCACACACACACACACACACAATTTATTCCTGTTATGGCAAAGCTGAATTTGTGTCACATGATCCTTCTTAAATCATTCTAACATACTGATTTGGGGCCATAGGAACATTTATCATTATGATTAATGCTAAAAACAGTTGTGCCATTTAATATTTCACATCACAGTATTTCACAATGTACAGTATAAATGAGAGTTAGGTGATGGAAAGGTTATTTTAAATATAACAACATTGGAAATGAACATTAAATATTCAATTTTGGCCGATAAATGTACAAAAATTGTAATGTTGTCCGCTAGCTCATATGGCGCCAATATATATTGCATTGTTAGTACAAGGTAAAGTGGTGTGATGTATCACAGCACTTGGGGTTAAGCTCAACCTGGTCAAGTGAGGTCTCACAGGGGAACCCTGGGCTAAACCTGGTTTATTTCTTCTGTCTTGTTCGGAGTGGTACAGCAAGACCCTCTGATGCTTGTAGCTACTGGGAAGAATAATTGCTGCTTCTGTAAATTAGCATCCATTACTACTGCATCTGTAATTAGGTTAGCAGCACACTCAGATTGTGATTTAAGACCAAGTTATTGCAAAGCTGGAATTTACTCAGCAGTCACCTATACACCAGCTTGGTTTTGCGGAGGGTCTATATGATCTTGTGTAGCAGCAAGTTATATAATGCAGTTGGAGTGTTAGGCAGATGTTGTGATGTAATAGCTAAAGCCGAGCTCACAGTTAACCTTTACAACCTTAGTCCCCAGGGTTAGTTTACAGACGTTCATTCAATCACAAACTCTCCTTCAAGGAACATACTGTCTCTCTCTCTCTCCCACACACACAAACACACACACTCAAGCACACCATGTGAAACATTCACAGATAAATATATAGCCTGTTCTCTCTTGCAATGTGAAAGCCACATTCTTGCTCCTTGCAATTTAATATAATCTCCTAAAGCTCAAAGAGTTAGAAGAGACTTACGGTAAAAATGAAGATACTGTATACTACTGTTCAAATGTTTTTTCTCAGCAAGGATCACAAAAAAAGTGATCTAAGTGTTAAATTTGTTTTTTTGTTGTTTTATTTTTGTTTTTTACTTTCTATTCATCAAAGAATCCTAAAATCAGTTTCCACAAAAAAAAATAATGATTTCTGAAAGATTTTGTGACACTGAAGACAGCTGATTGCTGAAAATTCAGCTTTGCCAGCACCTGAAAAAAAAATCACATTTTATTATATACTTAAACAGAAAACTATTTTATATAAATATAACCAATATTTCATAATATTACAAACAAAGACAGCTTTGGTAAGAGTAAGAGACTTTCTAATAAACTTTTTTTTTACCCAAATGACTTACTTTCTTCCATTCAACACAAAAGCAAATGTTTAGCAGAATGTTCAAGCTGATTTTTTTTTATGTACAAGAATAGGACCATAGATATCAAGCCAAATTTTTAGTGAACAACTAGTTAGAATAAAAATAAAAACAAAAAATGCATTTTGGTGTCTCACACAAAGATAAATTAACTGAAGTTGACATGAAATACGATATGAGTCTCATGGACCACTTATAATGTTTTTAACGTGCATTTGTTTATGTTTTTGGAGTCTGACAGGCAATTTCCCAACCCATGTTCACTGTATTGAAAAGCAAAACTTTTCCATCAGGAAAAAAAGAAAGTCATAAGTTCACAACAACATCAACCCTTTATATGGAGCTGTGAAGATGGACAGTTTGCATAGCTAGGGAATTATTCTAAGCTTGATTCATCCTCGGAAAGTGTGACTACCATCAACCAATGAAAACACACCAACCAATTTGCCACAGTTTCAACTGTAATCATTTTACTAAATTATATTTATCTTCATACTTCGAAGGCTACAGTTTATATACGCAATGTAAATCTAAACCAACCATCTCCAAAACAATATAAAGCAGTGCCTGGGCGTCATGGAACTGTCAGCCATGTTGTAATTTCAGTTTGTCAGCGGCAGTAAAACATAACGTTTTGAGAACTGGCATATTCCCAGCTGGAGTTGTTTTGTATTACAAATCCCTGAGACATTTGGGGTATATTTGGGTCCCTCGTTACAGGACTCCAGCCAGTCTTGATATTTCAATTCCAATAAAAAAAAGCTCTCATTTTAATGTGGTAACCTTTGATTGTTACGTAAGTAGGCTACTAATTTCTGTGTCAGATGTGGTTTGAAACTTTAGATAGAAATCTAAAACACAATATGATTCTTTTAAAACAATGCAGAGGTTAGGGTAAAGTCTGTGGAGGGTATTGGACTGCAAAATATTTAAGTAAAATTCAACGAGAAGTAAATGTATATGCTAATTGGATGCACAGAAACACAATATCAAAACAAAATCAACACTGGTGGTCACAGCAGCCATCATAATCTAAACACATGACTTGAAATAAAGAGGAAATTTATATATATATATATATATATATATATATATATATATATATATATATATATATATATATATATATATATATATATCCAAACCACACTTTACGGAAACAAAATGAGGTTTAGGAAAATATGACTAAGTGTCTCAGTGTCTTAACAAACCTTTTCCTACCTTTGTCGTGCAATATGTCAGAACAATAACATTTGCACAATAACTTTTAAATAAATAAACTAAATGTGTTTGTACGAGTTTGTGCATTTATACACAACTTATTCATATATTTTATTACTTTTAATAAACTATTAATACACAGATACAAAAAGTAAAAAAAAAGAGTTCATCCAATGCTAATGCATTAAAATGAATGAATATATTCAAGATTACATTGCTTGCCAAAACACAGCATGAACAAACAATGATGCCAAGAGGGATGGTAACTATATCTCCACAAAGTCGTTGCTAAATGAGGTTTTGTATGGAGAATAGATCTCCTACTAACAAAAAGACTCAACTATAAACACTGAAGCCACTCATCCATAATATCTTAATCATTGATCACCTTTTGGAAAGCATGAGCACTCTGTTCTTTCAACTCATTCATTTTCATCTGCCCAGACACCAAAGGCCATAGTAATTGATACGTTCTGTTCTATGAATACCACAAACATAGAACAAGAGCCCATCTGATGAGAGCGCTGATGTGGTGCACCAAGCCCAATAAAGCAAAGACGTCAATGGAAGTTAACAAAAGCAAAAAGGAATTAACTTTCGATATCCTGCCTTAAGAACATGAAGTTACGTGCGGGACAGAAAGAAGATGGATAGGCTGTTTGCTTTGACTCAGTGAGAGATGAGAAGACAGCTTCCAAGAGAAATGTTTGCTTTTGTCTTTTTTGATTTTGGTAGCATGAAGGGGACAAGTGCTTGTTATTATTATCAATAGACTGCTAATGCAATAAAGTCAAGGGTTGATATTATTGCTATTATTATTAAAATGATTATTATTATAGCAATAACAGTATATTTTTATATTTAAAAAAAATATATGTTTCTATTTTTTATTATAATTTTTTTTTTTTTTTTTTTTTTTTTTACATTTGTTCACTCTAAAAAATGCTGGGTTATTTTTTTCTACCCAACTGCATCATATGTTGGGTTGTTTTTCTCTAGAGATGGGTAGATTTTGTGCACTGAGTTAGTGACTGGGTCAATCTCGCTGACAGCTGAAACTAAACACCCCTCTCCCTTCCTCCAATGAAACAACCCAGTGTGAGGTTATTTCAACCCAGGGGTGGACTTGAGGCCGGGACACACCAAGCCGTCTTAAATGAACTAGCTGCGACTAATAAAAAGCTGACAGTGTTGTCGCCTTGCATCAGCAGTGTCAGACCAAAAAGCTGCGCTCAAACACATCGCACTAGTGATGTGTCGTTCGTGAACGAATCGTTCTTTTTGAACAAATCTTTTAGGTGAACAAATCGTTCTCGTCCACGTAAGCCACTGACTCATTTTTCTCGTTCACTGAAGTTTCTCACTTTTTTTTGATCACAAAAGAAGACATTATAATTATTATTCTTTTTTATAATAATTCAATTAATTGTAACCTTCTTCAATCTTTTCACAAAAAGGATTAATATGTATTTATAATATGTAAATTATCCCATGCAACTCTTTCTGTATTCCAAGAGTTCTTAAGGCATATGGTATAGTGAAAATCGATCACATTTGTCTTCACATTTGTGCATTGGTATGAGTGTCCACACTGGTGAGCATAGGAAAAGTGGTCATTTTGAATAAAATCATGACACGAAACACGATAGTTTCTTCGCTGAGGTTAATATATCCATTCTGAGGCAGTCAGACAGGATTCTATAACCTAGAAAGTGAGCAAAAAGCGCTCCCTCTGTAATCACTAAAAGTTAAAAAGTTTAAAAGTTAAAAGTTAAGTTCTAAAAGCACTTCAGTTCATTGTGCTCTCACAGTGCTCCATTAATTAATGAAGCTGTCTGCACCGCACAATGACACCGCTACACTCACTGCATTTTGTTATGATGAGAGAATTTGTGAGCTTGCAGAACTCAGCACTTCACAGAAACTCAGCGTTTTAAGCAGTGAGTGAAAATTTGACACTCTCCAGAACACAAATACACACTGGGATATTTGCCAAATATGTTTCATCAATATAAGGTGTAGCCCCCTGATTGACTGCAACCCATAGCGGCTGCTTACCTCACTTATAGGTTAAGTCCACCCCTGCTTTAAGCTGCTGGCTTTTTGCATCCTCTTCAGGAGTGAGATCCCCTGACCTGGTGCACTTCTTAAGTGAAATAAAGGTTTCTATATGTATTAATTAATGTATAAAGTCTTTACTGTGCTGTAAATCATATTATTTTGTACAACATAACATATAGGGACAAGAATCCAGTCAGCTTAATACATCAACATGTGTCATTGTGAATGATTTAAAACAGGGCCGTGCACAGACCTTTTGAGGGGCATGTGCTGAAAAACTGAAAAAGGGCAACCCCTCCCTTTTTTTATATCAATTATATATATTCTCTTTTTTAGCTATTCTGTTTGGTTTGATAAGCTAATTTGTATTATTTGGTTAAAGCTGCAGTAGGGAACTTTTGACGCTCTAGCGGTTAATAAACAGAACTGCTTGCGTCTTGCGGAAGAACATCGTAGCCGGAACTACTTCTCTCTGTTTATGTCTATGAAGAATCACGAAGGTACTGGGTTACTCCGCCGCGGTACCCCCGAAGCAATCTAAAATAGTCAGAATATAAACACTTATTATAGGTGCACCCTAGTGATTCAGGACAAGCTAAAAACACGGTTTGGAAAATGGATTCATGGTGTACTCGCTTATTATGCGCTTATTACTCGCTTATTAAAACCATGTTTTACTACATTTTATACATGTGAGGACGAGCGGAGAGTACACCATAACATGATTAGCCTAAATGTTAATAAATTAAGTGTATCAGCAATCATAAATCAAAGAAGAAATTTCTTAGGAATATATGTTATCTAGGTGACGAGGATCACTCGTCACTTTGTGTAAGTTCCAGTACAAAACAGCGCGGGGGCGCACCTGTTATGATTTTGCGATGGTAAAAACAAATTATATGTTGTTGTATTACTTATCAATATATCGTTTTTGACCAGCGAATGTGTGCAAATGTGAATTTTTTGTTGTTGACCGTCATTAAAACGGCGACGGTGCCTGCCGCTGCCGGCATCACATTACATTTTCATCTAACAGTTACAGGTTACAAACTAGTTTTTGTAGCTATATAGACGGAGCGCTCAGTTTTTTCTGTGGTAAAATCCATTTGGCCAAAATCGCATTTTATAAAAGATGAAATGCTACTTTATGCACAGGCTATTTAAGTGTTGGCTATGACTAGATGGCAAATGCTAGCCCTCTCTCTCAGGCAACGTCCCACATGTCTCAGTCAGTGAGTCAGTCAGACATCAAATAAATTAAATATGAGCCTTTATAGACATAGTGTTTAGTAGTACTTATAATGACAACAACATTATTATTATTATTATTATTAACCTTCGCAAAACTTTGTTCAGCTCAGCTGTTGTCTGTGCGGCTGCTGTGAAACTTCAGTTGATTCAATGAATGGGGCGGAGTTATCAGCTTACTGACAGCTTGAGGATTGAATAAGATTTACACAAGCTCGTTTTAAGAACTTTCATTTGCTAAATATTTGTAAAACAGACAGACGTAAAGGGTGACCAATAGCATTGATAAAAAAAAAAAAAAAAAAAAAAAAAAAAAAATATATATATATATATATATATATATATATATATATATATATATATATATATATATATATATATATATATATATATATATATATATATATATATATATATATATATATATATATATATATATATATATATATATATATATATATATATATATATATATATATATATATAAACACCACCAAAAAAGGGCACTTTGGAGTGTAAGGGCAAAAAGGGCATGTGCTCTGCACAGGTTGAGCCCTAGCTGTGCACGTGCCTGATTTAAAAGATACATTTTATTAATTATAATGCTGAATATTATTTATTTTTATTTCAAATATGTTTGCTAATCTCAGTATTGTTTGTTTATGGGCAGGTTATGCAGTCAGCCATGACATTTTTTGATAACAAGCGAAACGCAAGGCAGCAGTCTGAGGTTCGCAGTTCATCGGGTTAGATATTGGTGACACAATGAAATGAGAATCAGCACACTGAAAAAGGATTATAGATAACTTTCGGTAAAAAATGATAAAAATATGCAAACCAATAGTTGGTTTAGTCCATATTTGACCCACAGTTGGGCTGAAACAATCCAGCATTTTTTAGAGTGTAAACTGTATTCACCCTAATAAATTAAATTTGTCTTAAAATTTTTAATTTAATTTTTTTTTTCCATGGATGTTCTCATTTTTAAATGTTCATCTTCCAGCACATTTTAAACCAGTAATATAGTAATTTTTAAACAATAGTTGAGCTAAATAAAATAACCCAGTATTTCCCCAGACATGCTCTTAAAGTGTTACAGAATGTTTTCCGTGGTGTTCTTCCATGAAATTACTTTAAATTCAGAATTATGAAAATTTGTCATACTGTGCACAAATTGAACATACACAATTCAACATACAGAATTTTTTTCAATATTTAGTTAATGAATTTTATAAAAATATTATAAATTTCACATTAATTATTTGTGATATGAGTGTGTGTAACTACTTTTTGTACAAACTAAATTTGTACCCAAAAGTGAGCTAAACCTAACAAAATCTCCAAAACAAAAAACCCTTTGGGGATGTCCTCAAAAGTAAAACTGGTTTAAAAATAAAGTAAAAAAAAAAGTTTTTTTTATTAGTACAAATGCAGAAAGTTTCCTGTAAGGAGTAGGGTTAGGTGTAGGGTTGGTGTGGGGCACAAACAGATTGTACAGTATAAAAACCATTACGCCTATGTAATGTCCCCATTTAGATGGCTAAGTAAACGTGTGTGTGTGTTTATAATTTATATATACAATTTTCAGTTTAAAAACTTAGGTTCAGTTGCTGTACAAGTCATAGATAAATTAACTAAAAAAATAAATTAACTAAACAAGTCATAGATATTGTTTCTAGACTATTTAAATAAATTAGTGACTGCAAGAATAATGTTTTAAAGTAGTCCACAAGGTCAAAAGGCCCATTAGCGTAAACTCTGATAACCCTGTAACAGCTTTCAAAAAGTCAAATCTCTTTATCAGTTTGCAGATACACATACTGTAAAGGGAAATCCATACAGCATTAATTGGATTTATGTTCTCCCTGCATTTCTCATGTGAAATCACGTTGACATTGGAGAGATATTTTCCAAATGAGATGGTGTATGACTGTATATTTGCTTAAATGGTCAAATTACAAGACCCCACTCATGTCTCCTTTTGCCCAAGTTGGTTCTTCAAATTACTGTGATTTCCTTGAATTACCCTGATTAATTATGTGTATCTGGACATATGGGAGAGGAAATGTCAGCATTTACCCGACTATCGAAAAAACTAAGGAAACAACAAACAAACCATACTGGAAACCAGTGATTTGCCCTATACCAGCCCTGGAGCAGACTTCAGGTTTCCAAAAATGAGAACTGATCATGGGAACTTCTGTACCATGATGGATCACAGGAGGAATGTGACTTTCAATGGCCTGGTAAATCCCCTTGGAAACGTTCAACCCAGTACGGAATCACACAGGGACATTGATGAACATTATTTCAAAAATGTTTGGAGAGAAGTGCCTATTCCAGAATCTATTTTGAGGAGAACCTTCCCAAAGAATAATTTCCTTTCAGTGATGTCCATGCCTATATCAAATTTAGAATGTGGTGCATTTGAAAAAAAAACATCATAAATAATCCGGGCTTTCAGGAGGCTTTTAAATCAACCTCTAGTCAATCGCAGTTACAGTGATATCAACTAATTATATGAAGCAATTACAGCTACAAGCTTTGATCCTGCTAGGCCCATCTGCATGTAGTCTGGACACATCTCAGCCAGAACAGCAGTTTCTCACATCAAAATTTGACCATGGGGTACTGATTGCATTATCCCAAACAGAGGCCAAGGGTAAGGCATGCATCACTGTTGCCATGCCACGTCTGTCCTGGAACTTAAAAAAAAAAAAAAAAAAAAAAAAAAAACTTTCCAAAACACACAGAACTGTCCTAGTGGCAAATTACACAGACAGCTTGTGCAGAACTCAAAACAACAAGCAGTGTTACATACCAATATTTCCCCTCCTTTTCCCATTACTGAAAAAGTGCATAAAACTGTGCATGCTTATACTGTACATTGCATACATAGAAAGACCAGAGATGACAGGCTCTAACATCCTTTACGAAATCTATATGGGCAGCCCGGCACCGATGGGGACTTGCTGCCTCACTTGTGGCAAAGTGTTGTCACACTCTTCAACACTGCAAAAATTAAAGGAGAAGTTGAGACTGGAGGAAAGTGTGGGGGAGTAAAAGTCAGACCATTAAAAACTCGGATAAGAGAAAACGATTACACCAGATCTATCCACGCAAGCCTGCAAGCTGTTAAACAGCTATTAGTGTGGCTGTGTGCATGTTGCATGTATTCCACCTCTCAAATGAGCACAGGAACATGACACATGGGTGTCAAATCACTCATACTGTAAGCAAAAGACCAATCTTATAGACACAAGCCAGAGATCCATTCACAAACACTTCTCACTCAGTAATGCACTCTCCTCATGCATTCTCTCAGCATTTTAAGAGGAGTGCGGAACAACTGGCTTCCTGCCAATGCCCGATGGTTGACATCTATGCTTTTAATATTCCTTTATCTGAACTCTGTGCTTTTAGTTTTATATTATGTTGAATTGCAGACCTGGCTGACATCTATTATTTTAATATTCCTTTATTTGAACTCTGTGCTTTTAATTTTATATTATGTTGAATTGCAGACCTCATGAAATGGCTTGACTAGACTTTATTTTTATTTTATTTTTTAGTTTTGATGTATTTCCCCTACTAACTGATCGATACCAATGAAATAGGTATCCGAGGAATCTATCAATGAAAAGAAACTGCAGATGTTAAGCCAAAAAGTCTATGTGTTAGCATTAAATGACCTGCAGTTCGGCAAGCATCTAACCTGGATGCTGCCATCTACAGTATTTCACACAGTTAAGAGCCCTCCCGATTTTTTATTCTACCATCATGATCTCATGACAATTTGTACATATTAAGATGCTGCTAATTCGTATGAATTTGTATGACCTCATTCTTACAAATTAATACGATTTGTGCTAAATCGTATATATTTTACAAGTTGCACTATTCGTATGAATTTGTACAAATGACCTACACCTAGCCCCGCCCCTAAACCCACCCATCACTGGGGCCTAGACAAATCGTACAAAATCGTACGAGTGAGGTAGTATGAATTCGTATGAATTAGCCACCTCGTAAAATATGTACAAATTGGTCGTGAGATAGCGTTGGTTCTACAGGTACATGGGTACTTTTGAATGGCTGTCAGTAAAGATAGTCATTATTTAACACTTCCGTTCAAATCTTTGAGGTCAGTAAGATGTTATTATTATTATTATCATCATCATGAACAGTAATAATAGTTAAATATTATTACCACTTAAAATAACTATTTTATAATTAAATAGATTTTAAAATGTAATTTATTGTAATGACATATCAAAATTTTCAGCAGCCATTACTTAAGGCCCCGTCCACACGGAGACGGAGCTTACCCCAATCCGATCTTTTTTTTCCTCGTCTCAAGAAATATCCGCATCCACACGAAACCACAAAATGATGTAGTATACATGCCAGACCAGTATGTGGCGCTGTAATTCTACCACAGAGATACACTAAAAACAGAGAAGAAGACTTGGACTATGCTCGTAAACCTTGCGCGTGGTACACAAACGAACATGGAACAATACATTTATTAAGACAATCGTTCAATGTTTGTTGCTGTTACGTGACGTAGAGCTGTCTGACTAGGGGGGAGACGTGGGCTGATGACGTCATCGTTTCAGAAAATATACGTATTAGCCGTCCAGACGAAAACACAAAGACGGCGTTTTCAAATTTATCCACTCTGGGACCTGGTTTCAAAAAATAGCAGTTTCACCTTGAGAAAACGCCGGATCCGTGTGGACAAAACCCCTATCCGATAAAAAATTTGTGCGTATTCACAGAAACGCGTCTCCTTGTGAACGGGGCCTTAAGTCTTCAGTTTCACATGATCCCTCTGAAATCATTCTAATATTCAGATTTTTCTTCTTTTTTCTTATTCTTCTTTTTATTTATTCGGGAATCTTTGGTGTATAGAAAGTTCAAAAGAAGATATTTTATTTGAAATAGAAATCTTTTGTAGCATTATAGGCCATCTATATTATTACAAACATAAAATAAAAAAAATAACATACTAAAAGGGTAGACTATACTGTTAGCCTGCCAGCCAAAGATTAACTGAAAAAAGAGAAAATGTTTTATTTGAACATTACACCATACATTAAATCAGACATCAAATGCAGTACTGTTTTAGTCCATATAATGGATTTTGGCATGTCAACAGTATTAAACTTACACACACAGAGCAGTGAACACACACACACACTGTGAGCACACACCCGGAGCAGTGGGCAGCCATTTATGCTGCAGCGCCCGGGAGCAGTCGGGGGTTTGATGCCTTGCTCAAGGGCACCTAAGTCTTGGTATTGAAGGTGGAGAGAGAACTCTACATGCACTCCCCCCACCCACAATTCCGTCCGGCCCGAGACTAGTACTCACAACCCTTCGATTGGGAGTCCAACCCTCTAACCAATAGGCCACGACTTCCCCAAAACCTTACATTCACCCATTCACACACACCGACTGTGGTGTGTGCCATTCAAGGCGCCATCCAGCTCGTCGGAGCAGCTGGAGTTAGGTGTCTTGCTCAAGGACACCTCGTCAGGTGGAGCTGGGGATTGAACCACCAACCTTCCGGTTTATAGACAACCTACATGAACCACTGAGCCACTGCCGCCCCTGGTTACAAAGCTAACCAGCCAATCCTCGACCCACTGATGATAGCCAATCAAATACCTTGGAGATATCTCTTCAACCAATGTTGAATTAGAGAAAGATTTTGCTGCAGCAGTTTTTGGAAAACCTGTTTAAAAGAAAATCATAACCTTTGCAATTCTATTTGATGCAGAAATCGCCATTAATATTGATTTCGTCCCAAGAGGCAATTAAAATACACTTTGAACTTTAACTGTGACGGAGTCAAGACCTTACCTGTGTAGTTAATATTTTAAAGTGCCTCCATCACAAGGGTAATTGAATGTAAATTACACACAGTTGCTACTTACCGAAGCAGCAGCCGATTTCCACCTCTGATGGCATAATGTGGAACGATCTTTGACCCGCTACTATTAACCACTGGTTCAGGTTGCTTTCAGATTGATGAGCGTGAGGTAGGAGGTGAGGGGCTTATATCACCGTCTACAGCAATTATATGCAGCCCTTCCTGACAGCCACATCGCCTCTACGAGGTGGAATGTGAGAAGCCTGGACGAGGGCCCAGACAAGGCAAACATGATGCTGGCCAAGGTTCAGACGAACCCCAGAGGGGCGTAGGGGCGGGGGATGTGTGGGGCTATGGGTGTCACATCGTTTGTGGCCAAAAACCGCTAAACCGCAACGCAGACATAATATCCAACCACATGCAGCTCAGGTATAAAGCACGCAATTGTTTCTTGTGCCTCCGTTAAAACTTAAGAAAACAGTTATTGAAAATCAGGATATGACGACAAAGTCTCTTCTAATGGAAAACAGCTGCAAACATGCTGCTTCTCTGCAAAAGTATCACAGAATGTTTTAATGGATTAGTTCAAACAAAAATAACAATTCTGCTATCGGTTAATCACCTTCATGTCTCATGACTTTCTTTCTTTTATGGAACACTAAAGGAGAAATTTAAGGAATTCAGCTGGTTGCTTTTTTCATGCACTAAACAAGTGAACTTTTCAAGTTTCAAAACGGACATACAGTAAATGTGCCACTGAAGCATCAGTGATGTGGTCCATACAACTTATGCTCTATATCTTGGTTCTTATGAAGCCATTTGATACCTTTTTTTTTAGGAACAAACTGAAATTTAAGGTAATATTATCTCTTATTTACATGCTAATTATAGATGTAGAAATGACTTTGACTCTTGGATACTTTTATGACTTTTTCATTTCACAAAACAGATTTGAATGATTCATTCATGAGTTGGACTGATTCAATCTTTAATTTCGACTAAAAGATTCAGTTGCAGTGGTTAACAGTGCACACGAACAAACATGGCAGGTTGAGTTGTGAATTATAGCTTAAATGTTAGTCTTTTATCACATAACGCTTTCATATGACTTCAGAACACCTGGAACTCTGCAAAAAAGTCAGATGAATCACATCTTTTTATTAAACTTTTAAGCTTGAAAGTATGTTATCATGGACTAATTAGACGTAAAAGAACTACTAGTTAAATTCTCCTTCACACAGGTTTAGACCATAAGCAAATAATGACAGAATTTCATTTTTGGGTGAACTATGCCTTTAAAAACTCCAAAGGTCTGAAAACGAGTCAAGCTGTCTTGCACCATCATTTGTAAGCTGTGACAGTTTAAGACCAGTTGAAACCATAGGTTAAGCTTACAGACCAATTTATATTTTTAATGGAGATCACAATGTAACATTGGCGTCAGTTAACTTGATGTGTGCTTTCACCCCATTGTGCAGAACATATATTTATATAAAAGGCAAAGAAAACTGATGAAAACAAACTACTCCCTGAGTTCTGGCAGGGATGTGTCTAATAAGAAGCAAGACCTGTGTTACAAAAACCTTAATGTGAGAATGATAAGAGAAAATATAATTCATCCAAACACTCTGTCCCACACAATTACACACACACACATTTGATTTCCTGTTCTTTCTTGACTCAGTCATCTTTCCTTTTCCCAAAGGGAGGGTCACATTATTGCTCATTACTTATCTGCCTCTCTTTGTTCAACAATTTTGCTGTTTGGCCCAAGAGTCATCCATAGCTCTCTTTCATCCACTGATCTGATGTTTTTCAATTGATTTCATGGAAAAGTTGATATGTTTAAACACCAGATAAGCTAAAATATTGGTCATGAGACCTCAGGCTAACAGAGACCAATGAAGACAGTCATTCCTAAAGCAACATCATTAGGACAGCTGCAATGGGACCCCACTCAGAAGTAGCACATAATGGGTCATGCAGGAAATCACATCCTACTGAGAACTTTTCTCATGTCACACAGTTCTGGTTGTTATGAACGACAGAGTAAAAACATAAGTGGACATATATAGATATTTCATATTCAAAAAGTGTCCATGTCTATTTCTTGTCCTAACTGATTTTAACAAAAATGTCTACATACATACATACATGCATACAGAAATAGGGTATTTTTAATGCCAACAGTAGCACCATTTTCCAAAGAAAATAATCTTTGGCAACACTAATGCCAAAATATTCTCATTTTTATTCAGGACACATTCACTTTTTAGTCTGAGGCCATTTATGGAAAACCAAAATCCCAAAACACCTAACATAAATAAAAATGACAATTAAATTCACATTAATACTAAAGTGAGTGTTCACCAGAGGGAGATTTATTAAAGGAAATTTGACCTCATTATAGACATTAAGGGCCTACAATGAGGGAGCAGAGGGTTAGGTCCATTTACAAAATTAGGAAGACATTAAGTGGCCAATTCATTTGGGTTTAGGGGTATAGATTTCAGGGGGCTTTCTCTGCCCTTTATCAAACAGACATGGCTGAGTTAGCCTAACAACACTGATGAAATGCAGTTGGGGAAAATTACTTTGAAAATGCAGCATGACAAATAACTGAAAAATAACAGCGCTGGCTTTACTTTTCAAATTAATTTGTATTTTCTTAAGAAATGGTGACAGCAGTGTATTGTTTTTTATATTTATTTGCACCAGTTTGCTTCACCTCTCACAAGTATTACATTTGGAGCAGTAACATCTCTCTGAACGTTTAGACCGCTTCATCCAGCTTGTTGCTCTTGGCTGCTTCTATCAGCAAAACAAACTCTGATACAAAGGAAGTCACCCCTAAAATAGCTCAGGCCTGCTTTGGCTTTTTAGACTTGCTGTGTGGCCGAGTGAGGGTCCACAGTCTTCATGAATACCCTTCATGAAGGAAACCCTCTTGAGCGACAGGATTAACCTTTAAATGGACCTTGAAATTTTAATTAACCCTTCTGACAGACGGATTCCTTCAACTATAGACACAATCAGACTTTATGACATTTATAGCCCCCGCCCCCTACTCTCATGTTTAAATGCATCCCTTCATTAAAACAGCTGATAGTTTAAGCATTTGAGATTAGCAGAGGTTAGCTAGCTAGATCCACAAGTGGTTCCTTTCCTGCAACAAATGATAAAAGATCACAGTCAGTCCACAAAAGTCTCCCTCTTTGGACCATGCCTGCTTCTGGATAATCTTTGGACAAACAGAAGCCCACCTTTGACTGGACAAGGAATGTTATCGGGATACGCTCTTCCCCCAGCACAGCAGAATTCCACAGTGAAACGTATATCGACCACACACAGCCCCCTCTGCACCTCCAAGAACAGACCAGACACTATCTGCAGGTCTTTCATCAGCTTACGGCTTGAGTGGCTATTAAGAATTACTCCACAAGTCACGGCTCACTTGATTAAGACAGATAGGCCATCGCAGGAGACTTCATCTGCTATCCAATGAAATTGTTAACTGCATCCTCATGTGCCTTTAACACAATTAGCTGAATTAGCCTTTGCATCATAGCTCATTCCTCCTTAAAACAAGCTGTCTTGTGCATTTTAAAATATAAAGAATATGACTTAATTCTTTAAGAAGAGCTACTGAACAAGGACAACATTTCCCTGTCAAGATCTATTAACATCATCTAACTGAAGTAAGGTGCACATTTTCTTGTTTAAAGTCTCAGTCTGACTATCAGTGTGTTGAAATAAATACCAATGTTAGCAGATATGGTTATATTTTATGATAAGTCACTTACTAACTGGTATAGAATTCAGACTGCATGCCCTGCCTGATACTGAAACTTACGTATTTTGATAGTATGCATGTCCTGGTAAAAAGGCTTTTATTTATTTATTTTTTTTTCATTCTTTTTTTTTTAATTTTTTTTTACTTATTTGGCACATAATATTATTTCAAACAAATTTGTCTAAAATGGGAGCCAACAAAAAAAAGTTCCCTATAAAAACTGATCATACGAGTGTCTACAAATAATAATCTGTAGCTGTTTTATATCCATCAAAATAATTAAGCTGAAAAAGTGTTGTAAAATGAGGATGAGAATGGAAATGCAGAGAAAAGCACGTGGGATTTGATCGACTGGAAGGAAGTCTTAAGATTATTTAGAAAGTTGTGCAAGTTGAAGCCGTGACTTTTACTCAAAACACAATTTTTATTACCGTATTTTTATTATAAAATAAAGAAAAAAAAAAAACATTGCAATACACTGAAGTCATCACGTCTATTCAACCAAGCATGAAACAGGTTACACTGTGGAACCAACAAGTTTACATTAGTGAACATTGTTACTTGAAAAAATAGAAAGCAATAAAGAAAGAAAGAAAAGAAAGCTTGAGAGTTTGATAAATCTAAAGGATATTTTCATCATTTTAAATCCATCATATAATGTATGCTAGCGTCATATATATATGTTCTATATGTCAGATCATGTTTTAGGAAAATAAACAGAAAAATTCAAATGACTAATCTCAGTCTATTCACCAGGATCACAATAACGATAAATAAGAGTGTGTTTTTGATAGATATGGTTTGTTTGTTTAATGAAAGTGACAAAGTCAGTGTTAGATTAGTTTTCGATGCTAAGTACCCTTTGGTTGTTTCAGTAGATGTTTATGTTTGAAAAGCAATTATCATTATTTACTTGGTGACTGACCAGTACAGTAGAACCATTTTAACTGAAGTATAATTATAATAATAGCTAAATAAAAATTTAATTGCAGTCATTTAAATGATCATAACATTGCTTTCTATAGACACTGTATAAAAGAATAAAATTACAAAATCATGTATTTATCTATGAGGTCCAAATGTCAGAGACCACTAAGTAAAAATGATTCTCTTTTTATCCTTTTATGCTTTTCATGTCTTACTCATATAAATATTTAATAATTGTTTTAATAAATTAATTAATTGAAACCCCTGCCATATTTATCGGCTGTTAGAATTTTGGACATTTAGCAAATATTATGTTTTAATCAAATAAAACAAAAAATAAATTGTGTGAAAATAATTCCCATTAATTTTGCCAAACTTTTTTTTGACAAAAAAAAAAAACTCTCAATCATGCATAGCAGCTTGTATACGGAGTGATGCACAAGCTTATGCTTTTAGAAACCATTGGAAAGCCATGCTGATATCTGCCAGGACAGTTAAAGCCAATAATAGAAGGATAGATCCTCCTCGCTCTTTATTCAAGTACTCCCGGGGGTCTGTCTGACTTCCTGTCATTAAAGAGACAGCGCGCCCAACTACCATCTGGGTGACTGACAACCCGGTATCAGCCCGACGTGTGGAGTCCACCTGAACATCTGCAAAATCAGCCAGACGCTACTCGAGCGAGACTGTCCTGCCAGGTGGTTACGTTGTTCGGTGCGAGTGGACCGCGGCTGAACAGAGCAATCTGTGTTGATGTAAATCACGTTTCTGATTGCTAAAGTGGCCAAGGTAATGCTTTTAATAAGACAGGTCTGTTATTGTATAACACGTACTTTACAATCTGGCATCTGAACATCAGACCGAGAACGCAGTTCAGAAAAAAAAAAAAAACACATCTGAGAAGTTTCTCTGTTGTCTTAACAGTTTTAGATGACAACCGAACAGCCGAAGTGCTCCGTGTCAAGAACAGTGCTGATCCCTGTCGGCTTTAGACCCATAAACCATTGTGACATACACATCCAATTTTTAGGTATCACGCACCAAACTTTAAAAACATTGTTTCTTTCCTCTCCGCTGCTCTACTGAAGAACAGCTGTGCATTCACTCCTCTCATAATTGTGTATACAGAAATTGTGATAACTGTGCAATCTTCCATTGTGCAACCTAAAATAACTTACCTTTTGTAACCACTGTGTATAGTTCTCCATGACGTGCTCCAGCTGCTGCATCTTCTGGTTGGAGAAGTCCGCTTCAGGTTGAGGTGCATCCCGTTGAAGTGTGTTGGCATTGTTCGGCGTGCCTGCTTTAAACTCTCGACAAGAGCCTCCATCACCCTCCGGAAGGATAAAAGTGTAGCTACACTGTCCGTGTTGGAGCCGGTGATATTTCCGACCGCTGCTGCTGTTGGCTTTTGCCGTGGAGCTTCTGAGTCCTTCTTCTGCTCCTCTTCTTTGCTCAGCCCCTCCACAGACTGCTACCACCAGCAGCGCGACCAGGGACAAGCAACGGCACACAAACCAACCCCACAACATGGCAGGAGCTGGAGGGGAGGGTGAGGTCATGAAAATCAAAATTCGTTTGAGGGTGCTGTCGGTTCCTTTAGTCCAAAGTCAGGTGGAATCAGTATGAGCAGAGATGTATGGATGACCTGGGGCACGTGGTGATCACATCCGGACTGGACTGTTGCCTGGAGGTCATCATTGATCCTGTCATCCACTTACAATACTCTTCCTGTCTTTATATCAAGTTGGTCTTCTGGGGAAAAACTGAAGTCTTGAGAAACTGTGTCTGGAAGTGCATGTGAAATGCAGCTGTGCAGTTATGAGGAAAGCAAGACTGCGTCCATGAAGATGTTGTCTGGAGTGCTGTCAGATCTGCCCTGGCACTCTCTCTGTCTTTCTCTCTCTATGTTTCCTCTGTGTATGACTGAATGACTTTCCTCTGGGCTTCTAGCATGCTCTGAGCCGGCCCCTCGCAGTGACTGGAGAGGAATGCGTGTGAGTACGTGTGTGTGTGAGTGTGTGAGAGAGAGAGAGAGAGAGAGAGTGAAAAGGAAAGTGAAGCGTAGCAGGACCCCAGTGAAGAGGATGTTCTCAGTGCTTAAGGATCATTTTACAAGCTTTCTGACACTATGTTTGTGTAGAAGCCCTGTCTCCAGTATACTGAACCTTCAGTAATGTGCACACACGGACACACCCACCTGATGAAATGCACTATTTACTGTACATTTGTTCACACAAAAGTTACAATTCCGG
>NW_020529284.1:0-29189 GCF_003368295.1 Carassius auratus
TATTATTATTATTATTATTAACCTTCGCAAAACTTTTTCAGCTCAGCTGTTGTCTGTGCGGCTGCTGTGAAACTTCAGTTGATTCAATGAATGGGGCGGAGTTATCAGCTTACTGACAGCTTGAGGATTGAATAAGATTTACACAAGCTCGTTTTAAGAACTTTCATTTGCTAAATATTTGTAAAACAGACAGACGTAAAGGGTGACCAATAGCATTTGATAAAAAAAAAAAAAAAAAAAAAAAAAAAAAAAATATATATATATATATATATAAAATATTATATATATATATATATATATATATATATATATATATATATATAATATATAATTATATATATATATAATATATTATATATAATATTATATAATATATATATTTAATATAATATAATAATATATATAATATATATATATAATATATATATATATATAACACCACCAAAAAAAGGGCACTTTGGAGTGTAAGGGCAAAAAGGGCATGTGCTCTGCACAGGTTGAGCCCTAGCTGTGCACGTGCCTGATTTAAAGATACATTTTATTAATTATAATTGCTGAATATTATTTTTTTGATTTCAAATATGTTTGCTAATCTCAGTATTGTTTGTTTATGGGCAGGTTATGCAGTCAGCCATGACATTTTTTGATAACAAGCGAAACGCAAGGCAGCAGTCTGAGGTTCGCAGTTCATCGGCTTAGATATTGGTGACACAATGAAATGAGAATCAGCACACTGAAAAAGTATTATAGATAACTCTCGGTAAAAAATGATAAAAATATGCAAACCAATAGTTGGTTTAGTCCATATTTGACCCACAGTTGGGCTGAAACAATCCAGCATTTTTTAGAGTGTAAACTGTATTCACCCTAATAAATTAAATTTGTCTTAAAATTTTTAATTTAATTTTTTTTTTCCATGGATGTTCTCATTTTTAAATGTTCATCTTCCAGCACATTTTAAACCAGTAATATAGTAATTTTTAACAATAGTTGAGCTAAATAAAACAACCCAGTATTTCCCCAGACATGCTCTTAAAGTGTTACAGAATGTTTTCCGTGGTGTTCTTCCATGAAATTACTTTAAATTCAGAATTATGAAAATTTGTCATACTGTGCACAAATTGAACATACACAATTCAACATACAGAATTTTTTTCAATATTTAGTTAATGAATTTTATAAAAATATTATAAATTTCACATTTAATTATTTGTGATATGAGTGTGTGTACTACTTTTTGTACAAACTAAATTTGTACCCAAAAGTGAGCTAAACCTAACAAAATCTCCAAAACAAAAAACCCTTTGGGGATGTCCTCAAAAGTAAAACTGCTTTAAAAATAAAGTAAAAAAAAAAGTTTTTTTTATTAGTACAAATGCAGAAAGTTTCCTGTAAGGAGTAGGGTTAGGTGTAGGGTTGGTGTGGGGCACAAACAGATTTTACAGTATAAAAACCATTACGCCTATGTAATGTCCCCATTTAGATGGCTAAGTAAACGGGTGTGTGTGTTTATAATTTATATATACAATTTTCAGTTTAAAAAGGTAGTTGCTGTACAAGTCTGTAAATAAATAAAAAATAAATTAACTAAACAAGTCATAGATATTGTTTCTAGACTATTTAAATAAAGTAGTGACTGCAAGAATAATGTTTTAAAGTAGTCCACAAGGTCAAAAGGCCCATAGCGTAAACTCTGATAACCCTGTAACAGCTTTCAAAAAGTCAAATCTCTTTATCAGTTTGCAGATACACATACTGTAAAGGGAAATCCATACAGCATTAACTGGATTTATGTTCTCCCTGCATTTCTCATGTGAAATCACGTTGACATTGGAGAGATATTTTCCAAATGAGATGGTGTATGACTGTATATTTGCTTAAATGGTCAAATTACAAGACCCCACTCATGTTTCCTTTTGCCCAGTTGGTTCTTCAAATTACTGTGATTTCCTTGAATTACCCTGATTAATTATGTGTATCTGGACATATGGGAGAGGAAATGTCAGCATTTACCCGACTATCGAAAAAACTAAGGAAACAACAAACAAACCATACTGGAAACCAGTGATTTGCCTATACAGCCCTGGAGCAAACTTCAGGTTTCCAAAAATGAGAACTGATCATGGGAACTTCTGTACCATGATGGATCACAGGAGGAATGTGACTTTCAATGGCCTGGTAAATCCCCTTGGAAACGTTCAACCCAGTACGGAATCACACAGGGACATTGATGAACATTATTTCAAAATGTTTGGAGAGAAGTGCCTATTCCAGAATCTATTTTGAGGAGAACCTTCCCAAAGAATAATTTCCTTTCAGTGATGTCCATGCCTATATCAAATTTAGAATGTGGTGCATTTGAAAAAAAAACATCATAAATAATCCGGGCTTTCAGGAGGCTTTTAAATCAACCTCTAGTCAATCGCAGTTACAGTGATATCAACTAATTATATGAAGCAATTACAGCTACAAGCTTTGATCCTGCTAGGCCCATCTGCATGTAGTCTGGACACATCTCAGCCAGAACAGCAGTTTCTTCTCACATCAAAATTTGACCATGGGGTACTGATTGCATTATCCCAAACAGAGGCCAAGGGTAAGGCATGCATCACTGTTGCCATGCCACGTCTGTCCTGGAACTTAAAAAAAAAAAAAAAAAAAAAAAAAAAAAAACTTTCCAAAACACACAGAACTGTCCTAGTGGCAAATTACACAGACAGCTTGTGCAGAACTCAAAACAACAAGCAGTGTTACATACCATATTTCCCCTCCTTTTCCCATTACTGAAAAAGTGCATAAAACTGTGCATGCTTATACTGTACATTGCATACATAGAAAGACCAGAGATGACAGGCTCTAACATCCTTTACGAAATCTATATGGGCAGCCCGGCACCGATGGGGACTTGCTGCCTCACTTGTGGCAAAGTGTTGTCACACTCTTCAACACTGCAAAAATTAAAGGAGAAGTTGAGACTGGAGGAAAGTGTGGGGGAGTAAAAGTCAGACCATTAAAAACTCGGATAAGAGAAAACGATTACACCAGATCTATCCACGCAAGCCTGCAAGCTGTTAAACAGCTATTAGTGTGGCTGTGTGCATGTTGCATGTATTCCACCTCTCAAATGAGCACAGGAACATGACACATGGGTGTCAAATCACTCATACTGTAAGCAAAAGACCAATCTTATAGACACAAGCCAGAGATCCATTCACAAACACTTCTCACTCAGTAATGCACTCTCCTCATGCATTCTCTCAGCATTTTAAGAGGAGTGCGGAACAACTGGCTTCCTGCCAATGCCCGATGGTTGACATCTATGCTTTTAATATTCCTTTATCTGAACTCTGTGCTTTTAGTTTTATATTATGTTGAATTGCAGACCTGGCTGACATCTATTATTTTAATATTCCTTTATTTGAACTCTGTGCTTTTAATTTTATATTATGTTGAATTGCAGACCTCATGAAATGGCTTGACTAGACTTTATTTTTATTTTATTTTTTAGTTTTGATGTATTTCCCCTACTAACTGATCGATACCAATGAAATAGGTATCCGAGGAATCTATCAATGAAAAGAACTGCAGATGTTAAGCCAAAAAGTCTATGTGTTAGCATTAAATGACCTGCAGTTCGGCAAGCATCTAACCTGGATGCTGCCATCTACAGTATTTCACACAGTTAAGAGCCCTCCCGATTTTTTATTCTACCATCATGATCTCATGACAATTTGTACATATTAAGATGCTGCTAATTCGTATGAATTTGTATGACCTCATTCTTACAAATTAATACGATTTGTGCTAAATCGTATATATTTTACAAGTTGCACTATTCGTATGAATTTGTACAAATGACCTACACCTAGCCCCGCCCCTAAACCCACCCATCACTGGGGCCTAGACAAATCGTACAAAATCGTACGAGTGAGGTAGTATGAATTCGTATGAATTAGCCACCTCGTAAATATGTACAAATTGGTCGTGAGATAGCGTTGGTTCTACAGGTACATGGGTACTTTTGAATGGCTGTCAGTAAAGATAGTCATTATTTAACACTTCCGTTCAAATCTTTGAGGTCAGTAAGATGTTATTATTATTATTATCATCATCATGAACAGTAATAATAGTTAAATATTATTACCACTTAAAATAACTATTTTATAATTAAATAGATTTTTAAAATGTAATTTATTGTAATGACATATCAAAATTTCAGCAGCCATTACTTAAGGCCCCGTCCACACGGAGACGGAGCTTACCCCAATCCGATCTTTTTTTCCTCGTCTCAAGAAATATCCGCATCCACACGAAACCACAAAATGATGTAGTATACATGCCAGACCAGTATGTGGCGCTGTAATTCTACCACAGAGATACACTAAAACAGAGAAGAAGACTTGGACTATGCTCGTAAACCTTGCGCGTGGTACACAAACGAACATGGAACAATACATTTATTAAGACAATCGTTCAATGTTTGGTTGCTGTTACGTGACGTAGAGCTGTCTGACTAGGGGGGAGACGTGGGCTGATGACGTCATCGTTTCAGAAATATACGTATTAGCCGTCCAGACGAAAACACAAAGACGGCGTTTTCAAATTTATCCACTCTGGGACCTGGTTTCAAAAAATAGCAGTTTCACCTTGAGAAAACGCCGGATCCGTGTGGACAAAACCCCTATCCGATAAAAAATTTGTGCGTATTCACAGAAACGCGTCTCCTTGTGAACGGGGCCTTAAGTCTTCAGTTTCACATGATCCCTCTGAAATCATTCTAATATTCAGATTTTTCTTCTTTTTTCTTATTCTTCTTTTTATTTATTCGGGAATCTTTGGTGTATAGAAAGTTCAAAAAGAAGATATTTTATTTGAAATAGAAATCTTTTGTAGCATTATAGGCCATCTATATTATTACAAACATAAAATAAAAAAAATAACATACTAAAAGGGTAGACTATACTGTTAGCCTGCCAGCCAAAGATTAACTGAAAAAAGAGAAAATGTTTTATTTGAACATTACACCATACATTAAATCAGACATCAAATGCAGTACTGTTTTAGTCCATATAATGGATTTTGGCATGTCAACAGTATTAAACTTACACACACAGAGCAGTGAACACACACACACACTGTGAGCACACACCCGGAGCAGTGGGCAGCCATTTATGCTGCAGCGCCCGGGGAGCAGTCGGGGGTTTGATGCCTTGCTCAAGGGCACCTAAGTCTTGGTATTGAAGGTGGAGAGAGAACTCTACATGCACTCCCCCCACCCACAATTCCGTCCGGCCCGAGACTAGTACTCACAACCCTTCGATTGGGAGTCCAACCCTCTAACCAATAGGCCACGACTTCCCCAAAACCTTACATTCACCCATTCACACACACCGACTGTGGTGTGTGCCATTCAAGGCGCCATCCAGCTCGTCGGGAGCAGCTGGAGTTAGGTGTCTTGCTCAAGGACACCTCGTCAGGTGGAGCTGGGGATTGAACCACCAACCTTCCGGTTTATAGACAACCTACATGAACCACTGAGCCACTGCCGCCCCTGGTTACAAAGCTAACCAGCCAATCCTCGACCCACTGATGATAGCCAATCAAATACCTTGGAGATATCTCTTCAACCAATGTTGAATTAGAGAAAGATTTTGCTGCAGCAGTTTTTTGGAAAACCTGTTTAAAAGAAAATCATAACCTTTGCAATTCTATTTGATGCAGAAATCGCCATTAATATTGATTTCGTCCCAAGAGGCAATTAAATACACTTTGAACTTTAACTGTGACGGAGTCAAGACCTTACCTGTGTAGTTAATATTTTAAAGTGCCTCCATCACAAGGGTAATTGAATGTAAATTACACACAGTTGCTACTTACCGAAGCAGCAGCCGATTTCCACCTCTGATGGCATAATGTGGAACGATCTTTGACCCGCTACTATTAACCACTGGTTCAGGTTGCTTTCAGATTGATGAGCGTGAGGTAGGAGGTGAGGGGCTTATATCACCGTCTACAGCAATTATATGCAGCCCTTCCTGACAGCCACATCGCCTCTACGAGGTGGAATGTGAGAAGCCTGGACGAGGGCCCAGACAAGGCAAACATGATGCTGGCCAAGGTTCAGACGAACCCCAGAGGGGCGTAGGGGCGGGGGATGTGTGGGGCTATGGGTGTCACATCGTTTGTGGCCAAAAACCGCTAAACCGCAACGCAGACATAATATCCAACCACATGCAGCTCAGGTATAAAGCACGCAATTGTTTCTTGTGCCTCCGTTAAAACTTAAGAAAACAGTTATTGAAAATCAGGATATGACGACAAAGTCTCTTCTAATGGAAAACAGCTGCAAACATGCTGCTTCTCTGCAAAAGTATCACAGAATGTTTTAATGGATTAGTTCAAACAAAAATAACAATTCTGCTATCGGTTAATCACCTTCATGTCTCATGACTTTCTTTCTTTTATGGAACACTAAAGGAGAAATTTAAGGAATTCAGCTGGTTGCTTTTTTCATGCACTAAACAAGTGAACTTTTCAAGTTTCAAAACGGACATACAGTAAATGTGCCACTGAAGCATCAGTGATGTGGTCCATACAACTTATGCTCTATATCTTGGTTCTTATGAAGCCATTTGATACCTTTTTTTTTAGGAACAAACTGAAATTTAAGGTAATATTATCTCTTATTTACATGCTAATTATAGATGTAGAAATGACTTTGACTCTTGGATACTTTTATGACTTTTTCATTTCACAAAACAGATTTGAATGATTCATTCATGAGTTGGACTGATTCAATCTTTAATTTCGACTAAAAGATTCAGTTGCAGTGGTTAACAGTGCACACGAACAAACATGGCAGGTTGAGTTGTGAATTATAGCTTAAATGTTAGTCTTTTATCACATAACGCTTTCATATGACTTCAGAACACCTGGAACTCTGCAAAAAAGTCAGATGAATCACATCTTTTTTATTAAACTTTTAAGCTTGAAAGTATGTTATCATGGACTAATTAGACGTAAAAGAACTACTAGTTAAATTCTCCTTCACACAGGTTTAGACCATAAGCAAATAATGACAGAATTTCATTTTTGGGTGAACTATGCCTTTAAAAACTCCAAAGGTCTGAAAACGAGTCAAGCTGTCTTGCACCATCATTTGTAAGCTGTGACAGTTTAAGACCAGTTGAAACCATAGGTTAAGCTTACAGACCAATTTATATTTTTAATGGAGATCACAATGTAACATTGGCGTCAGTTAACTTGATGTGTGCTTTCACCCCATTGTGCAGAACATATATTTATATAAAAGGCAAAGAAAACTGATGAAAACAAACTACTCCCTGAGTTCTGGCAGGGATGTGTCTAATAAGAAGCAAGACCTGTGTTACAAAAACCTTAATGTGAGAATGATAAGAGAAAATATAATTCATCCAAACACTCTGTCCCACACAATTACACACACACACATTTGATTTCCTGTTCTTTCTTGACTCAGTCATCTTTCCTTTTCCCAAAGGGAGGGTCACATTATTGCTCATTACTTATCTGCCTCTCTTTGTTCAACAATTTTGCTGTTTGGCCCAAGAGTCATCCATAGCTCTCTTTCATCCACTGATCTGATGTTTTCAATTGATTTCATGGAAAAGTTGATATGTTTAAACACCAGATAAGCTAAAATATTGGTCATGAGACCTCAGGCTAACAGAGACCAATGAAGACAGTCATTCCTAAAGCAACATCATTAGGACAGCTGCAATGGGACCCCACTCAGAAGTAGCACATAATGGGTCATGCAGGAAATCACATCCTACTGAGAACTTTTCTCATGTCACACAGTTCTGGTTGTTATGAACGACAGAGTAAAACATAAGTGGACATATATAGATATTTCATATTCAAAAAGTGTCCATGTCTATTTCTTGTCCTAACTGATTTTAACAAAAATGTCTACATACATACATACATGCATACAGAAATAGGGTATTTTTAATGCCAACAGTAGCACCATTTTCCAAAGAAAATAATCTTTGGCAACACTAATGCCAAAATATTCTCATTTTTATTCAGGACACATTCACTTTTAGTCTGAGGCCATTTATGGAAAACCAAAATCCCAAAACACCTAACATAAATAAAATGACAATTAAATTCACATTAATACTAAAGTGAGTGTTCACCAGAGGGAGATTTATTAAAGGAAATTTGACCTCATATAGACATTAAGGGGCCTACAATGAGGGAGCAGAGGGTTAGGTCCATTTACAAAATTAGGAAGACATTAAGTGGCCAATTCATTTGGGTTTAGGGTATAGATTTCAGGGGGCTTTCTCTGCCCTTTATCAAACAGACATGGCTGAGTTAGCCTAACAACACTGATGAAATGCAGTTGGGGAAAATTACTTTGAAAATGCAGCATGACAAATAACTGAAAAATAACAGCGCTGGCTTTACTTTTCAAATTAATTTTGTATTTTCTTAAGAAATGGTGACAGCAGTGTATTGTTTTTTATATTTATTTGCACCAGTTTTGCTTTCACCTCTCACAAGTATTACATTTGGAGCAGTAACATCTCTCTGAACGTTTAGACCGCTTCATCCAGCTTGTTGCTCTTGGCTGCTTCTATCAGCAAAACAAACTCTGATACAAAGGAAGTCACCCCTAAAATAGCTCAGGCCTGCTTTGGCTTTTTAGACTTGCTGTGTGGCCGAGTGAGGGTCCACAGTCTTCATGAATACCCTTCATGAAGGAAACCCTCTTGAGCGACAGGATTAACCTTTAAATGGACCTTGAAATTTTAATTAACCCTTCTGACAGACTGGATTCCTTCAACTATAGACACAATCAGACTTTATGACATTTATAGCCCCCGCCCCCTACTCTCATGTTTAAATGCATCCCTTCATTAAACAGCTGATAGTTTAAGCATTTGAGATTAGCAGAGGTTAGCTAGCTAGATCCACAAGTGGTTCCTTTCCTGCAACAAATGATAAAAGATCACAGTCAGTCCACAAAAGTCTCCCTCTTTGGACCATGCCTGCTTCTGGGATAATCTTTGGACAAACAGAAGCCACCTTTGACTGGACAAGAATGTTATCGGGATACGCTCTTCCCCCAGCACAGCAGAATTCCACAGTGAACGTATATCGACCACACACAGCCCCCTCTGCACCTCCAAGAACAGACCAGACACTATCTGCAGTCTTTCATCAGCTTACGGCTTGAGTGGTATTAAGAATTACTCCACAGTCACGGCTCACTTGATTAAGACAGATAGGCCATCGCAGGAGACTTCATCTGCTATCCAATGAAATATGTTAACTGCATCCTCATGTGCCTTTAACACAATTAGCCTGAATTAGGCCTTTGCATCATAGCTCATTCCTCTAAAACAAGCTGTCTTGTGCATTTAAAATATAAAGAATATGACTTAATTCTTTAAGAAGAGCTACTGAACAAGACAACATTTCCCTGTCAAGATCTATTAACATCATCTAACTGAAGTAAGGTGCACATTTTCTTGTTTAAAGTCTCAGTCTGACTATCAGTGTGTTGAAAATAAATACCAATGTTAGCAGATATGGTTATATTTTATGATAAGTCACTTACTAACTGGTATAGAATTCAGACTGCATGCCCTGCCTGAATACTGAAACTTACGTATTTTGATAGTATGCATGTCCTGGTAAAAAGGCTTTTATTTATTTATTTTTTCATTCTTTTTTTTTAATTTTTTTTACTATTGCACCATAATATTATTTCAAACAAATTTGTCTAAAATGGAGCCAAACAAAAAAAAGTTCCCTATAAAAACTGATCATACGAGTGTCTACAAATAATAATCTGTAGCTGTTTTATATCCATCAAAATAATTAAGCTGAAAAGTGTTGTAAAATGAGGATGAGAATGGAAATGCAGAGAAAAGCACGTGGGATTTGATCGACTGGAAGGAAGTCTTAAGATTATTTAGAAAGTTGTGCAAGTTGAAGCCGTGACTTTTACTCAAAAACACAATTTTTATTACCGTATTTATTATAAAATAAAGAAAAAAAAAAACATTGCAATACACTGAGTCATCACGTCTATTCAACCAAGCATGAAACAGGTTACACTGTGGAACCAACAAGTTTACATTAGTGAACATTGTACTTGAAAAAATAGAAAGCAATAAAGAAAGAAAGAAAGAAAGCTTGAGAGTTTGATAAATCTAAAGGATATTTTCATCATTTAATCCATCATATAATGTATGCTAGGTCATATATATATGTTCTATATGTCAGATCATGTTTTAGGAAAATAAACAGAAAAATTCAAATGACTAATCTCAGTCTATTCACCAGGATCACAATAACGATAAATAAGAGTGTGTTTTTGATAGATATGGTTTGTTTGTTTAATGAAAGTGACAAAGTCAGTGTTAGATTAGTTTTCGATGCTAAGTACCCTTTGGTTGTTTCAGTAGATGTTTATGTTTGAAAAGCAATTATCATTATTTACTTGGTGACTGACCAGTACAGTAGAACCATTTTAACTGAAGTATAATTATAATAATAGCTAAATAAAAATTTAATTGCAGTCATTTAAATGATCATAACATTGCTTTCTATAGACACTGTATAAAAGAATAAAATTACAAAATCATGTATTTATCTATGAGGTCCAAATGTCAGAGACCACTAAGTAAAAATGATTCTCTTTTTATCCTTTTATGCTTTTCATGTCTTACTCATATAAATATTTAATAATTGTTTTAATAAATTAATTAATTGAAACCCCTGCCATATTTATCGGCTGTTAGAATTTTGGACATTTAGCAAATATTATGTTTTAATCAAATAAAACAAAAAATAAATTGTGTGAAAATAATTCCCATTAATTTTGCCAAACTTTTTTTTGACAAAAAAAAAAAACTCTCAATCATGCATAGCAGCTTGTATACGGAGTGATGCACAAGCTTATGCTTTTAGAAACCATTGGAAAGCCATGCTGATATCTGCCAGGACAGTTAAAGCCAATAATAGAAGGATAGATCCTCCTCGCTCTTTATTCAAGTACTCCCGGGGGTCTGTCTGACTTCCTGTCATTAAAGAGACAGCGCGCCCAACTACCATCTGGGTGACTGACAACCCGGTATCAGCCCGACGTGTGGAGTCCACCTGAACATCTGCAAAATCAGCCAGACGCTACTCGAGCGAGACTGTCCTGCCAGGTGGTTACGTTGTTCGGTGCGAGTGGACCGCGGCTGAACAGAGCAATCTGTGTTGATGTAAATCACGTTTCTGATTGCTAAAGTGGCCAAGGTAATGCTTTTAATAAGACAGGTCTGTTATTGTATAACACGTACTTTACAATCTGGCATCTGAACATCAGACCGAGAACGCAGTTCAGAAAAAAAAAAAAAACACATCTGAGAAGTTTCTCTGTTGTCTTAACAGTTTTAGATGACAACCGAACAGCCGAAGTGCTCCGTGTCAAGAACAGTGCTGATCCCTGTCGGCTTTAGACCCATAAACCATTGTGACATACACATCCAATTTTTAGGTATCACGCACCAAACTTTAAAAACATTGTTTTCTTTCCTCTCCGCTGCTCTACTGAAGAACAGCTGTGCATTCACTCCTCTCATAATTGTGTATACAGAAATTGTGATAACTGTGCAATCTTCCATTGTGCAACCTAAAATAACTTACCTTTTGTAACCACTGTGTATAGTTCTCCATGACGTGCTCCAGCTGCTGCATCTTCTGGTTGGAGAAGTCCGCTTCAGGTTGAGGTGCATCCCGTTGAAGTGTGTTGGCATTGTTCGGCGTGCCTGCTTTAAACTCTCGACAAGAGCCTCCATCACCCTCCGGAAGGATAAAAGTGTAGCTACACTGTCCGTGTTGGAGCCGGTGATATTTCCGACCGCTGCTGCTGTTGGCTTTTGCCGTGGAGCTTCTGAGTCCTTCTTCTGCTCCTCTTCTTTGCTCAGCCCCTCCACAGACTGCTACCACCAGCAGCGCGACCAGGGACAAGCAACGGCACACAAACCAACCCCACAACATGGCAGGAGCTGGAGGGGAGGGTGAGGTCATGAAAATCAAAATTCGTTTGAGGGTGCTGTCGGTTCCTTTAGTCCAAAGTCAGGTGGAATCAGTATGAGCAGAGATGTATGGATGACCTGGGGCACGTGGTGATCACATCCGGACTGGACTGTTGCCTGGAGGTCATCATTGATCCTGTCATCCACTTACAATACTCTTCCTGTCTTTATATCAAGTTGGTCTTCTGGGGAAAAACTGAAGTCTTGAGAAACTGTGTCTGGAAGTGCATGTGAAATGCAGCTGTGCAGTTATGAGGAAAGCAAGACTGCGTCCATGAAGATGTTGTCTGGAGTGCTGTCAGATCTGCCCTGGCACTCTCTCTGTCTTTCTCTCTCTATGTTTCCTCTGTGTATGACTGAATGACTTTCCTCTGGGCTTCTAGCATGCTCTGAGCCGGCCCCTCGCAGTGACTGGAGAGGAATGCGTGTGAGTACGTGTGTGTGTGAGTGTGTGAGAGAGAGAGAGAGAGAGAGAGTGAAAAGGAAAGTGAAGCGTAGCAGGACCCCAGTGAAGAGGATGTTCTCAGTGCTTAAGGATCATTTTACAAGCTTTCTGACACTATGTTTGTGTAGAAGCCCTGTCTCCAGTATACTGAACCTTCAGTAATGTGCACACACGGACACACCCACCTGATGAAATGCACTATTTACTGTACATTTGTTCACACAAAAGTTACAATTCCGGCATAATGTACTTGTTCTCGTCTTCATACCTATCCATCTGAACTTCTTCATGCTGTGGAAGACAAAAAAGAGATGTTCAGCAGAAAGTCCATGATGCACTTTGCCTTAAAATAAAAGTGATAGATGATCATGGCTGTCAAGCTATTTTGCGAGAATAAAACAACAAATTTTCATATAATAGTAATATATGGCCTAAAGAAGATTTAGAATACAGTGCATGGGTCTCATGAATTGTCTTTTACGGTGCTTTTATAGTAGCTTTTTATAACTTGACATCATCCATGAAGATTTGCTAAACTTTTAAATGTTTAATTTGCTAAATTTTGTGTTTTATCGAAAATAGTCAGATTTTCGTAAAAATTATAGATAGATAGATAGATAGATAGATAGATAGATAGATAGATAGATAGATAGATAGATAGATAGATAGATAGATAGATAGTGTAATAATAAAATCTCCATAACTACGGGAAGAAGGAGGCGGGAACCGGCGCACAATCAAAATGAAACTTTAATAATCACAAAATAAACACAAAACAGTGCATCAGCCCCTCACGGACGACTGATGTGCGCAAATAAAAAGCAAACATAAATTAAAGCCCAGGCCTGGTCCTCTCTCGTCCTTCACTGTCATCGCTCCAGTTTTATATCCTTCCATCTCCTACGTTGGACTTGAGACCGGCGGTGGGTCGCAGGTGTCGCTGATTTCCCAATCATTTTCCACCGGCCTCACTCCTCGTTTCCACGTCCCTCGGCCCCGCCCCACTCGTCACAGATAGATAGATAGATAGATAGATAGATAGATAGATAGATAGATAGATAGATAGATAGATAGATAGATAGATAGATAGATAGATAGATAGATAGATAGATAGATAGATAGATAGATAGATAGATAGAAATACATAAATACTAGTCACCAAAGAAGAATATAAGTAACTGCTTTTTCAGCCTCCACAAAAATGTGTGAAACAACACATGGAATGTGACATTGTGAAACTCTGCTCCTGTTAAAAACTGCAGTTCACAGCATCTCCCTCTTGTTATCATAAAAACAAAACTGATTTCCAGCATTGGCCTGATGGAGGAGATGCATCATCAGAGGAGACAGCACTATGTTGGAACAGGCATCCTTTTTACACTGACCTTGAACCGGCTTTCTCAACCCAGAATCCAACTAACTATTGTGAGATAAAACAAAGAGCCGGTCTCAAACCAAAACCCAACAGTTCGAAGTGTACTGCGCTTGCAGACAGGAGGTCAAAGGTCAAGTTCCAATTAAAGACCCCCCCCCCCCCTCCGTTTTTTTTTTTCTTCACCCCCTACTATGGCTACTTGGCTGACAGATAAAGACTGAATGGTTCTTAGTACACTGTCTATGAGACAATGACTCAGTGCATTAATCCTCATAACAGCCCTCCTCCTCATGGTTTATAACTTGGATGAAGGCGCTCCAAGATAACAAGCCCAGAATAACTCTGAGCAGTCTTAGCTTTTAAAGCATGAGTAAACATTTCTCTGAAATCTGACGCCACACCACATATCTGAAATATAGGCATCTGTCTTAACACCATATAGGCAAAAAAACGGTATATGAATATCGGACTAGAATGATAACTGTTAAAAAAAAATTATCAAACATAGAAAATTTCTCTGGTAGGTTGTGGCCCGAAAATGGGCCGATGGTATTTTTGTCATGAACAGTGGGGAAAAACAATGCAAAATGAACATAAATACATATAGATACATTCATGAGAAGAGAAAAAGTTTCCTTTAGTTATTGACATCAGAAGCCATGTGTCTGAACAAATGTAAATATTTTGGTATAAATACATGTTTATTTGGTTTATTTTAATATCTGCATATAATTGGGTCTTTGGCATTCATGGCAATATCAACATGTTCAGTGTTTGACTTTAAGGGCATTTTTGTCACCACTTGCTGTTCTATTTAAAATCCTTAACATTAAAATACTGAAACAAAGTCAGAGTGAAAACCACTGATTTAGAAGACCAGCAACTCAAGCTTTAGTTTCCCACTGAATCAGAGCCTCTACATTATGTTTACAGTGTAGTAGGTCAGAACTTCAAAGACTAACTTAATGAACACTATGTGTTTTGGCATTTAGTCAAGATTTCGGGGAAATGCAGAAACCGTGGATATTTACGCGTCATAATTGATTTGTGTAATCTACACACCAAAGTCTTCGCTGGAATGTAAACACAGAACATGCTGCGAGAAAACAAACATCTTATTCATGCTGCCGGTTTTAACTGTCTAGACTCCCAACTTTTTCATCACAGACCACAGAGTACCATCATACTTATGACACAAATACTGTATAAATAATATTGCTCTTCCAGCTTTTATTGCTGAGGATGTTTCAAATGGTAGAAATCATCTATGTCCAAGAAAACAAATGAGTACTTAATGCAATGAATGTGCGGTGTAGCAGTTTTACTAAATAATCTGCAGCTTGCAGACGACTCCAGCACAAAGGCATAAAGAATCTGGAACAAAAAAATGCCAAAGATAACAATAGCAATTTGAATGTGATGAGCTCTTCATTGTCTCAATTATTCTCCTGCTGCTAGAGTCTGGCAAAACATTTACTCACAGGGGGCTTTTCTGTCGATGATGGAGTTGAACCAATGCCAGCGGACTTATTCATCCATTTCAGTGGATAATTACCAAGCACTAATATGTCACACAGCCGCATTCTTCCCACTTCAATGGACCGTTCATCCCATTCATAACCGAGGCCTCTCTGTTCATCCATTTCCCAAGGGGGAAAACAGCCTCATTCAAATTTGTCACACTAAAGGCTCTGGACATCTCATTTGATAGCATATCGAGCCCGTCGAGCTCAACACATCCAACTGAAAGAGTCATTTGAATGGCTAGTGCAAATTTAGAATGTTTTGAGGTGACTATGCAACCACCTTCCTTCACAAATCCAATGAAGTTCAAAGAAACACAAGTGGCTGTAAATGTGCTTTAAGTGGATGCACAGGGAAACTAATAGAACTGCAAAAGGGATAAAAGAAAAGAAAAAGAGAAAAAGAGTGTATAGCACTCATGACATGTCCATGAGTCTGAAAGAGAAAGAAAAGCGAAGAGAAAGACATGTTTAGTCTGCATTCTTGCACCTTAGTCTATTTCTTTAGGACAGATGGTTTGATTGATTCTTTAAACAGCCCAGTGTGGCACATGGTGACCAGGAAGATGTCATGAATTGTAGACTGTTGGAAGAATGACACCAGCAGCTATTAGGCTCAAACTCCTGCTGTGGACAGCTCATCTCAAACCGGTTCTCTACGGCAAAACCAACAGAGCATATTGAATTCTAGGTATGTCAAAGCAAACTTCTGTCTTCTTTACTGATGCTAAAGTTCATGTCAAGTTTACAGAACGTGCACTCTTGTGTCTGTCTTTTGAAGGTTATACAGCTCATATATGTTTATAATCTTGATTTCAGTGCACAGATGTGCTGATCTCACACAGAGCCAGATGCAAGCAAAGGCATCACCAACAATAGCATTTTTTCTAAGTGCAATGATTTAACATAATAGCATATTATTGAAATAATGTCAGATTTATTTTTTTACTTTTTTTTTTCTTTTTTATGAGCATTTCCTACCTTCTTAAAGTAAATATGGTTTTAGCAGCCTCTCTACAAAGCTTCCATCCTATCAATATATATGAAATTATTCATGATATTACTCTACAATAAAGTTCCTGATCTATTAATGTACATATGTCTGCCTCTTTTCATGGTATACTGTAACCCCTTTAACAGATTTAATTCCCACTAAAAACATAATTTGCTTGATTTTCACAGTTGCAAACTCGTAACTCATAAAACCCATACTGACTACAGTACAAACTCAGTGTTGTTTTAGAAATAAGTTGGATTGTGAAAATATTTGCAAAGATTCATAAAAAGATTAATAAATGATTATAAGAATTAAGAATCCATTGACAAAAAATTTCCGTCCCCTGCTTATCACGTCCAGAGCTCTCCACTCTTACCTTTGCCATAAAGAAAAATAAATTCAGGTTTTGAATGATATGAGGGTGATTAAACAGCATTAGAATTTGTAGATATTTGGTGAACTGTTCAGACAATATACAGTAGTTAGTAAAGTGGCATATAAATGTTTCTGAGTGAGCATAGAACTGCATCTACTCCATGTACTTCTGGGACTGCGTGCCGTGGGCATAAATGGGAATGCTAATGGGTAGTTTACTGACAATGTACAAACGAATGATTAGATTAGGATTTCCATCTTCGCTGCAGCAATAAAGCATGACATTTCCTCAAAAAACATACTTGAACAGGAGATCTGTCTTGTTGTGTGCTGTGTGTGTAAGCTTCATCCCAGGTGCTCGCTGATGTATTATGTCTGAGAAATTTGCACATTCAAAGCCAGAATGTTTAAGTTCTCAGCTCCGTTAGTGCTCGTAATCTCTCTGATCAAGGCTGTTCTAAAACAAGTGTTTGCTGCTGTTGGTCTCTTATCTCTCCAGGCCATGGGAGGAGCTGCCCCTCATAAGGGTGTTTACAAAGAATCTGGATCCATACCTCATCGGACTCCCTCCCTCAGGTCAACATGCATTTCCCATTCCTCAACAGAACCTGCATGCTACAGTGACATGAACTGGGAAAGAAAGAAGAGCGAAATGGAGGGAAAATAAGAGATCAATGTATTTTCCTCTAAAGTAAAGTTATTAGAGGAGAAGCGAAGGTCATACTGTCCTTCTTACACTGCGATTTAAGCTATTATTATACTGCTGAATGCTTGGATCTGAATGGTTGACAAATGTGTGCAATTATTTTGAGAGAAACGCACGGCTAAAGTTCCAGTCAGGCCACATTACATATCCATATCACTTCGCCAAATGATTTCAGTTATTTCAAAGTTCCTTACAGCCTGCAACAGGGAATTAAGTTCTGCTGCTGTAAAAAAGTGGTCACAATTGTGTTTTGTATTTTATTTTATTTATTTTTATTTATTTTTTTACTGGAAAATAATGATTGGAGTTAAAGGTTTGCCAACCAGCTGTTGCTGTTTTCCCCATAAATTTCAGGTGCCATCAGAATCAGAAATAATCTAAATACAGGACTACTATTTATTTTTTTACCCAACTTATTAACAATAAAACTACAGATATGGCAGGACAAGTGAGATGAACACCATCAGGACAACACAGGCTGGATTCAAACCTGCATTTCCCACATAAGTACCAAAACTAAAAGTGTTTGGAACATGTGTGCCAACCACTAAACTACATTGCCAAAATTCTATTACAAACCAAGCCTGCAGTGAAAGGTGATGCCCCATGTTAAAACCATCTCGCCATCTCTCTTCCCACACTCCTGCAGTCATCGTCAAAGAATGTTCACTGTGTAATTAAAGAGACATACTGTACTGTCTTCTGTGGCTTGAGGCAGTTCCATGCATTGGCTTTCCCACCTTACCCGCTAATCAGAGCACTTAGATCTCATTATACGATACTCTGCAGTTGGGGATGGAGATCTGTCACTTTTCCATTTCACCACCATGAAAATTTGTTTCTCTGTGAGGACAGATGGGAGAGTAGCAGCACATTTAAATGGCTCTGGACCACGGGTTGACACACATTTGTCTCCAAATGTTGAACTGAAGACCTTTTCTGTGGTTATCCTGGGTGAAATCAGCTGAGATCATATGCAAATTTGACGTCTTCTGAATCCTGGCTATCTTCTTACTCTGCTAATTTCATGCAATTTTTGCACTCGGTTTATTTACTACTCCAAACATGATGCCATTTGTCAAGGTGGATTTTTCTGTTCCTGGATCACTGCTTGTCATCTTATACAAGCGTGGGTCATGACTTCATGCTGAATGACTTTTTCCTAGTATTTGAAAACTGCTTGTACAACATTTTCAATATCAGATCAAAACTTGAGTGTGTGAGATCACACACGTGGTTGAGCACAATGACTTCAGGTCACACATACTCAGTGGATATTACTCATGCAATATGAAACACCCTAAACTGATACACCCATGCTGTTCACCATGATTGTGTGTTATTCAGAATTGAACTTAGAATGAGTTTTAAACTCAATTACTGAACTTAATTTGAAGGTAGCATTTACGTCGCAGCTAACGTCTACAGATCTACAGTCAAAACGGACAACATCCCCGCACCACCATGGAAGTTTCACCTCCTGCAAAAAAAATAAAAAAAAATAAAGCGCGAACCGACCTGAGCCCAGAACCTACAATGTTTTGGCTGACACTTACTTGGAACATCGTCATTGTCATGAGGACAAGCAGTGTGTTTAACCAGAGCTTGGATTATGCACTGGGAAAACTAATTCTAAGGTCCTCTCTTTCTACCAAGAACATAAATGTAAATGCTATTTTCCTCTTGCACATGAAAAATGGACAGGATTCTGATAAAGCTCTAAGACAAGGCCTTTCCCGTCCCATCCCGTCCCTGCATCAGTAGGCCGTAAGTGCTTCATTAAGAAATACAGACACCACAGAAGACGGGACAGGGTTTTTTCAATTCTGTCAACATCATAATCCTTTAATGGTGAAGCTAGCCGTTTGGAAAGCCTAGAAAGTTAAAAAGATCAGAATTTACTTGAAACGGACAACTTTTGTAACATTAAAAATGTGCTTAGTGTTACTTCTGATCTATTTAATGCATCCTTGCTGACTAAAAATATGAATTTCTTTAAAAAAATATATCTTACTAACCCCAATAATTTGAATAATGTCAATTTACAAATCGTTTGTTCACTGTGCAACAGTGTGTTTTTGCTATTTCTACAATGCATGCTTTTTTAACTACATAACTGGTCAAGTCATTCTGTCAAATGTGATTGTTGTAAATGGAAGTAATTATCTGGCAAAGTTTTGAAAACTATGAGGTTAGGTTTCACTGAAACAGGAACACAGAAAGGTTGTGTGTTCACCCAAACAATCATCATACTATAGAACATGAATGGAGCCAAATGAAAAATAGAGGAAAGTCAATCAACACATTCAAGTTAACCACTAAAAAACAAGCTTTTAAGTGTCACACATACTCGAAAAATCATTAAGAAAACATAATTTCTAACTTAAATACCTGCACTGTCACCGCTTGAAAACAGTCTAGATAAATGGCCTCCTAAGCCCTTAAGCTTGCATTACATCTTCATAAGATTCAAAGGTAAATATTTAGTTTCGAAAACCTGAAAACCCTAACTGCGCCCTATCTGGAGAGCAGTATGAAAGCTACACGGTCTTTCATTTTCCACAGACACAAACACTGTGACACATATTTATAATACTCATATCATTCATTCCCCACACCCAAAGGGCCGCTTGACACCTTGTTACCTAACAAAAAGTGAGGCACTGTGGGAAGTGGGAACATGGCGATATGCACAGGTCAGAAATTTCATTTAGTTTCTTACAACACCCTTTTCCCCCCATATTCTTTGATTTCAAATAAGTGCAAAGGTCCCAAATTTAGGTGTGACAAGATGGAATAAAGCAAAGCTATAATGTGACTTCTATCCGATTGTAGTGAGACAATAAGTCACAACTTGTCATCTTTAAATTCTATGCTCTGAAATATGCTTTTTGTAACACACAATAATGTTCAGTGTCAAATGATCTCGGATTGTTTTACAATAAAATATGTGGCTAAAATATGATAATGTTAAAGTATCATTCTATAGCTAACATTTAACTGAACTGGAAATATTCATTTAGTTCCAGCTGTAAAGTGATTTTTTGTGATATATATATATATATATATATATATATATATATATATATATAGTTTTTTTTGGAATATCCATGGAATATCAAGGAAAAGTACGTCATCACACAAATCAGTTTCACACAGTCTCTCTGTATTTTGACATGTACTTGACACAGTAAGGGAACTAAGGAAACTAAGTTCAGGAAACTAAGATGATTCAATTGTTTTGTTTTTGGTTTCATTATTACCCCACCCAGATATTGACCCTACTGATAGAATAACCGGGTTAAAGTTTTCATTAAAGGAATTTGTTTCATTTGCATGTTTTTGCCAATTGCAATTCACTTTGTTAGTGTCCACTGATTCCCACCAGAAGAAGAAGAAAACATGGACCCCCTTTACATGGCATTAACGTGTGTGAGCGTGATAAAACAGAGATGCATACTTACCCACATAAAATTGAAAACACCACTTAGGTAGGTCGCATCATCCAAAGATTTTCCATTGTTTACGTATTTTAAAAAATAATTACAAAAACAAAGGGCTTAGGCCATTTGAAGAAAAAAAGTAGTCTGATGCCAATCCCACGGTAAAGATGCAAATGCAGGTGTGAAGAAATGTGGTGGAAATTAACAGGATGAGAAGAAAATACAAAACATTGCTTAGTATATTAAATATAAAGAATCTACAAACAGGTTTAGAAATAAAAAACACTGGGTTCTCCAAAGCACCTTTCAGTAAACAATTCATAATATAACAAGTTTTGTTAGTTAGAAGGAAGAATTCAATGAAAGATTCCATAGAAGTTAAAAGTTCATAGAATATAGATGCCAATAAAGAACCTTTAAGTTCATGTGTGACATTAAAAATACCTAATTTGTAGAGCAATACTGCTTGCGTAGTCATATGCAGATACCAATCCCATCTCTAAAAAAAACAGTGAAAATGCATTTTTAAATGGGGTTCTAGGAACCACCCGGAGCTCTCCATCTCTCTGACTTTGGTAGCACTTTATTTTAAGGACCAAATTTAAGCTATTAATTAGTTGCTTATTAGCATGCATATTACTAGCATAATGGCTAGTACACATAGTAATGCCTTATTCTGCATGACCTTATTTTAGATCCCTTAATCAAAAACCTCACTAACTATTAATAAGCAGCAAATTAAGATTTTGTTCAGGGACAACTCTTAGTTAATAGTGAATATGTGTTCCCTATTCTAAAATGTTACCCTGACTTTTAACTCTTTAATCTATAGATGAGTGATGCCTGTACAGAGCATGGTGCTAGCAACACCAATGTCATGGGTTTGATTTCTGATTAATGTGTGCAATATAAGTCACTTTAAATAAATGATGTATTAAAAACATCTAAATGTAAATAAAATCAAAGTGAATGTCAATGGAATTTTAAACTACACTGTAAAAAAAATACATAAATAATTTAAAAACCTGACATTTTGTCCACATTATGAGTGAAAATAAGGAAATGTGATGATAAGCACACACATTAAAAGTTTCTTACATGACATCCACTAAAACTGTGAGTCTATAAGTTCCTGAGATATCGAATATTGCATGTCATGGCCACCTGCTCCACATCATTGAGGTTTCAACTTTTATGTCCTGGAATCAAAATGTGTCCTAAAAAAAGCAAACCTTTCAAATACAATCCAACACAAAAGCAGTTAATCAAAAAGACATTTTATGAACAAGCAGCCATACATTATGCTTTGCATTCTCAGGGAAAAAAAAAAATCAGAGCCAAGAAAACTTTATTTCTGGTCAAAAGGTGAAATCCCTGTAACAAATGCTATGACTGACATCAGTTGGAATATAAATAGATTTTTCAGTGAACGCTGCGGTTCATCCCTTGAGCCATCTTTCTTATTACTATAGGCAGTTATGGACCCTTGCAAACTTGATGGAAACGAATGATTATGAAATGGAGCCCAAGTGAATTCTGAGCACCTCCGAATCAGGTCCTGGGTCAGTTCTTTAGAATGTGATGGCGATCATTGTGTCAGTGTTGGGGATGCTTTTTATTGGTCAAACACAATAAGCTCAGATAGCTGAAATCTCTTTATGAATGTGTGGCTTTTATAACACATTGGAGACTTAAAACCATTAACCACAATGCATGCATTGCATGACAGATCAACATGTCTTTGCTAGGAGGTAATGAATTTGTTTTATGACTTAAGTCATATATCAGCCATCACACATCCAAAATATTAATGCTGCTAAAACCAGAGCTGCTTGATAACCCTTAAAGCTTGGGGTAAGAATTAGTTGTTTAGGAACAACAGGAACAACATATGGTTTGAGAACCACTTTGTTTCTGTTTTTTCCTTTTCACTCTTTTAAAAATACTAAAATCATCTAAAAACAATATCTGACTGAAACATTCACATATGCTAGTGTGGCACTAGAAACTGTCACCGTATATTGTTCGGCACATTTTTTACAAGTTGTAAATAAACTATTGTGTTGCCTCCATGTTAAATGTCCATCTGTGGATACTCACAATATATACTCTACAGTATGTATGCAAATCTTTTAGCCTAAAAAAATAAGTACAATCTAATTTGCTGGGGGGAAAATGCACAAATGCCCCAACACATGGTGCATAACCCTGTGACCTTGGGTCAGGCAATCAAACTGGCTTGTAGATTCAAGATTCAAGATTTTTATTCGTCACATACAAAATTATATATAGCATATATAACCAGCAGTGAAATGTGAGTCAGGTCCGCTCCATCGACAGTGCAATTATTAAAGAAAACAACACAGATGAAAATATACATAAATTAAAGCTGCAAGCAGCGATGAACGGGCCCTCGCACCCGGGCTCACCGGCAGTAAGTGGCTTTAGTAGATATGTGAACGGTGAGAAATATGCATTTAAACTCAGAAATATAAGTGGAATATGTCAAAGTTTATTCCATATATCTGCCAATTTTCCTGTTGTAAGCAGGTGGCGCTGTCATTATAATGGAATATTGGCCTTCAGATGTGTTCAGGCCAGGACTCTTATCGAACATGTGAAGTTTAGGGAAGATTGAACATTTAATGCCTGAGTTACAACAACTTCTCTTCCGATGGCGAGACATCAAATTTTGTCATGGCGCCATGGACACACCCTTTAACAAAATCTCAAGATCTCCACAATTTAACATTGCAAAGAACTTTAGATTAGACTGACCAAAATAAAATTTGGATGTCATAAAATTTCTTGGAGTAGTTATTTGCAGTGTAAAACATTGACACTTCCTGCTGCCAGCAGGTGGCGCTATGACTATGACTGAATATGGGCATGTAGATCTGTTAAGGGCAGAAGTCTTATCTAACATGTGAAGTTTGAGGCAGATTGGACATTGTATGTCTGAGTTACAGCAGCTTCCTTTTTCATGGCGAAACATCGAAATTTGTCAGGCCGCCATGGACACGCCCTTTAACGAAACCTCAAGATCTTCGCAATTAAACATCGCAAAGGGCTTAAGATTACACTGACCAAGTTTGGTGTTTATCTGAATAAATCTCTAGGAGGAGTTCGTTAAAGTACAACCCCTGAAAATGGCAAAAACTATGCCAATTTTGCAGAGAAAATTCTAAATAACCGACTTCCTGTTGGGATTCGGATTTGGTACCAAGAGACTTTTTTGTAGGTATTGGTGTGTTACATGTGTTTACCGATTTTTGTACATGTACGTGAAACATAGCTCGAGGCGCACTCCATTGAAAGTGCATATGCACTCCGTTGAAAGTGTATAGGTGGCGCTATCGAGCCATTTTGCCACACCCAATGGAATATTTGCCTTCATATCTGTTCAGGCCAGGACCCTTATCACACATGTGAAGTTTGGGGAAGATCGGACATTTTATGCCTGAGTTATAACATATTTTATTCCCATGGCGAGACATCGAACTTCGTCGCGGCGCCATGGACACGCCTTTTAACATAATCTCAAGATCTTCACAACTAAACATCACACAGGTCTTTAGATTAGACTGACCACAAAAAAGACATTGATGTCATAACATTTCTGGAAATAGTTTGTTGCAGTGTAAAATATGTCACTTCCTGTTGCCAATAGGTGGCGCTATGACTATAACTGAATATTGGCATGTAGATTTGTTCAGGTCAAGAGTCTTATCCAACATGTGTAGTTTGGGGCAGATTGGACATTGTATGTCTGAGTTACAGCAACTTCCTTTTTATGGCGAAACATCGAAATTTGTCAGGCCGCCATGGACACGCCCTTTAACGAAACCTCAAGTCCTTCGCAATTTAACATCGCAAATGGCTTTAGATTACACTGACCAAGTTTGGTGTTGATCTGAATAAATCTCTAGGAGGAGTTCGTTAAAGTACAACCCCTGAAAATGGCAAAAAACAGCACCAATTTTGCAGGGAAAATTCAAAATAACCGACTTCCTGTTGGGATCCGGATTTCGTACCAAGAGACTTTTTTGTAGGTATTGGAGTGTTACATGTGTGTACCAATTTTTGTACATGTACGTGAAACATAGCTCGAGGCGCACTCCGTTGAAAGTGTATAGGTGGCGCTATAGAGCCATTCTGCCACACCCGGTGGAATATTGGCCTGCAGATCTGTTCAGGTCAGGACTCTTATCACACGTGTGAAGTTTGGGGAAGATCGGACATTTTATGCCTGAGTTATAACATCTTTTATTCCCATGGCGAGACATCGAACTTCGTCGCGGCGCCATGAGCAAGCGCTTTAACGAAAACTCAAGATCTTCACAACTGAACATCGCACAGGCCTTTAGATTAGACTGACCACAAAAAAGACATTGATGTCATAAAATTTCTAGGAGTAGTTCGTCGCAGCGTAAAATATGTCACTTCCTGTTGCCAATAGGTGGCGCTATGACTATAACTGAATATGGGCATGTCAATCTGTTCAGGTTCGGAGTCTCATCAAACATGTGAAGTTCGGGGCAGATTGGACATTGTATGTGTGAGTTATAGCAACTTCATTTTTCATGGCGAATCATCGAAATTCGCCAGGCCGCCACGGACACGCCCTTCAACGAAAACTCAAGATCTTCGCAATTTAACATCGCAAAGGGCTTTAGATTAGGCATACCAAATTTGGTGTTGATTTGAAGAACTCTCTAGGAGGAGTTAGTTAAAATACAACACATGGAAATGACCAAAATTACACAAAATATGCTCATAATATTAAAAATAACCGACTTCCTGTTGGGTTTAGAATTTCGCTCCAAGAGTCTTTTTGTAGGTATTGGTGTGTTACATATGTGTGCCAATTTTCGTGCATGTAGGTGAAACATAGCTGGAAGGCTGTTGATTTTCTTGGTATAGGTGGCGCTGTCGAGCCATTTTGCCACACCCTCTTCTGAATCCTATATCAGACAAAAATTTTCACCAGGTTTGACGCGTGTGCAAAGTTTCATGACTTTTTGAGCATGTTAAAGCCCTCAAAAATGCGATTCATTCGGGAGAAGAAGAAGAAGAAGAATAATTAAAGCTGCAAGCAGCGATGAACGGGCCCTCGCACCCGGGCTCACCGCCAGCGAGTGGCTTTATTAATTAGGTGAACGGTGAGAAATATGCATTTAAACTCATAAATATAAGTGGAATATATCAAAGTTTACTCCATATATGTGCCAATCTTCCTGTTTCCAGCAGGTGGTGCTCTCATTATAATGGAATATTGGCCTTCAAATGTGTTTAGGGCAGGAGTCTTATCGAACATGTGAAGTTTTGGGGAAGACCGAACAAATTATGCCTGAGTTCCAACAACTTCTCTTACTGTGGCGAGACATCAAAATTTGTCATGGCGCCATGGACACGCCCTTTAACAAAAACTCAAGATCTCCACAAGTTAACATTGCACAGGCCTTTAGATTAGACTGACTACAAAAAATACTTTAATCTAAAAAAAATTCTAGGAGTAGTTTGTTGAAGCCTAAAACATGTCACTTCCTGTTGCCAGCAGGTGGCGCTATGACTATAACTGAAAATGGGCATGTAGATCTGTTAAGGGCAGAAGTCTTATCTAACATGTGAAGTTTGGGGCAGATTGGACATTGTATGTCTGAGTTACAGCAACTTCCTTTTCATGGCGAAACATCGAAATTTGTCAGGCCACCATGGACACGCCCTTTAACGAAACCTGAATAAATCTGAATAAATATCTAGGAGGAGTTCGTTAAAGTACAACCCCTGAAAATGGCCAAAACAACACTAATTTTGCAGAGAAAATTCCAAATAACTGACTTCCTGTTGGGATTCGGACTTCGTACCAAGAGACTTTTTCGTAGATATTGGTGTGTTACATATGTGTACCGATTTTTGTACATGTACGTGAAACATAGCTCAAGGCGCACTCCGTTTAAAGTGTATACGCACTCCGTTGAAAGTGTATAGGTGGCGCTATTGAGCCATTTTGCCACACTCGATGGAATATTGGCCTTCAGATCTGTCCAGGCCAGGACCCTTATCACACAAGTGAAGTTTGGGCAAGATCGGACATTTTATGCCTGAGTTATAACATCTTTTATTCCCATGGCGAGACATTGAACTTCATCACGGCGCCATGGACACACCTTTTAACAAAAACTCAAGATCTTCACAACTAAACATCACACAGGTCTTTAGATTAGACTGACCACAAAAAAGACATTGATGTCATAAAATTTCTAGGAGTAGTTTGTCGCAGTGTAAAATATGTAACTTCCTGTTGCCAATAGGTGGCGCTATGACTATAACTGAATATTGGCATGTAGATCTGTTTCAGGTCAAGAGTCTTATCCAACATGTGAAGTTTGGGGCAGATTGGACATTGTATGTCTGAGTTACAGCAACTTCCTTTTTCATGGCGAAACATCGAAATTTGTCAGGCCGCCATGGACCCGCCCTTTAACGAAACCTCAAGTCCTTCGCAATTTATTATCGCAAAGGGCTTTAGATTACACTGACCAAGTTTGGTGTTGATCTGAATAAATCTCTAGGAGGAGTTAGTTAAAGTACAACCCCTGAAAATGGCAAAAACAACAGCAATTTTGAAGGGAAAATTCAAAATAACCGACTTCCTGTTGGGATCCGGATTTCGTACCAAGAGACTTTTTTGTAGGTATTGGAGTGTTACATGTGTGTACCAATTTTTGTACATGTACGTGAAACATAGCTCGAGGCGCACTCCGTTGAAAGTGTATAGGTGGCGCTATAGAGCCATTCTGCCACACCCGGTGGAATATTGGCCTGAAGATCTGTTCAGGCCAGGACTCTTATCACACATGTGAAGTTTGGGGAAGATCGGACATCTTATGCCTGAGTTATAACATCTTTTATTCGCATGGCGAGACATCGAACTTCGTCGCGGCGCCATGAACAAGCCTTTTAACGAAAACTCAAGATCTTCACAACTGAACATCGCACAGGCCTTTAGATTAGACTGACCACAAAAAAGACATTGATGTCATAAAATTTCTAGGAGTAGTTCGTCGCAGCGTAAAATATGTCACTTCCTGTTGCCAATAGGTGGCGCTATGACTATAGCTGAATATGGGCATGTCAATCTGTTCAGGTTCGGAGTCTCATCAAACATGTGAAGTTTGGGGCAGATTGGTCATTGTATGTGTGAGTTATAGCAACTTCATTTTTCATGGCGAATCATCGAAATTCGCCAGGGCCGCCACGGACACGCCCTTCAACGAAAAGTCAGGATCTTCGCAATTTAACATCGCAAAGGCCTTTAGATTAGGCATACCAAATTTGGTGTTGATTTGAAGAACTCTCTAGGAGGAGTTCGTTAAAATACAACACATGGAAATGACCAAAATTACACAAAATATGCTCATAATATTAAAAATAACCGACTTCCTGTTGGGTTTAGAATTTCGCTCCAAGAGTCTTTTTTGTAGGTATTGGTGTGTTACATATGTGTGCCAATTTTCGTGCATGTACGTGAAACATAGCTGGAAGGCTGTTGATTTTCTTGGTATAGGTGGCGCTGTCGAGCCATTTTGCCACACCCTCTTCTGAATCCTATATCAGACGAAAATTTTCACCAGGTTTGACGAGTGTGCAAAGTTTCATGACTTTTTGAGCATGTTAAAGCCCTCAAAAATGCGATTCATTCGGGAGAAGAAGAAGAAGAAGAATAATAATAATAAAAAACAAAGCAGATACAAGAGGGTCCTCGCACCTCGGTGCTCGGGCCCTAAATATAGCTGCAAGCAGCGATGGCGGGCTCAAGCCACCAATGCCATCACCACCCCGGTGGCATCAGGTAAACTGTGCCCAGCGGGCACATGCATTCACAATATCCCTCTGGCAGTGAGGTTTTAAAGGATAGAGGGGAGCGTAGAGGGGAGCGTGCATTTGCAGTGGCTGGGCCACGACTCTGGAATACCCTGCCTTTAGAGATCAGACTGGCCCCTTCCTTGTCTATTTTTAAATCTTTGCTAAAAACTTTTTTATTTTCCTTAGTGTACTGACTACTGTGTTATGCTACATTTTGAAATGGGTGGTTTTAAATTTTTTGTCTGGTCTATTTTATGTATGTGTAATATTCTTGCTCTTATGTTAAAGCACTTTGGTCAGCCAGGAGGCTGTTGTAAATGCGCTATACAAATATATTGAACTTGAACTAGAACTTGAACTTGATATGGCAGTA
>NW_020529285.1:5000-10000 GCF_003368295.1 Carassius auratus
TGCTAATATTCAGAGATCGGGCATTGACTCTATTTTTTGGCAAATTATTATATACAAAGTGAAAAGTTTCAAAAAATCTTAAAGCACCTGGTATTCCTAGCAGTCTCTCATCCAAGTACTAACCAGACCTAAACCTGGTAAGATTCAGAGATCGGGCATTGACTCTTTTTTTTTTTTTTTTTTGCAAGATTATTATATAAATCGTGAAATTTCCAAAAAGTTTAAAGCACCTGGTATTCCCAGGCAGTCTCCAAACCATGTACTAACCAGGCCCAAACCTGCTAATATTCCGAGATCGGGCATTGACTCTATTTTTTTGGCAAAAATTATTATATACTAAGTGAAAAGTTTCCAAAAGCTTACAGCACCTGGTATTCCCAGGCGGTCTCCCATCCAAGTACTAACCAGGCCCAAACCTGCTTAGCTTCCGAGAGCAGACGAGATCGGGCATAGCCAGGTTGGTATGGCCGTAAGCGAAGACTGCTGCAAAGAGAGGGCTATTTAAAGACCAGCCCATCTAATCACCAGTACATTATATAAGTAGGAAAGAAAACCCAAAAGCTTAAAGCACCTGGTATTCCTAGGCAGTCTCTCATCCAAGTACTAACCAGACCTAAACCTGCTAAGATTCAGATATCGGGCATTGACTTTTTTTTTTTTTTTGCAAGATTATTATATAAATCGTGAAATTTTCCAAAAAGTTTAAAGCACCTGGTATTCCCAGGCAGTCTCCAAACCATGTACTAACCAGGCCCAAACCTGCTAATATTCAGAGATCAGGCATTGACTCTATTTTTTGGCAAAATTATTATATACTAAGTGAAAAGTTTCCAAAAAGCTTACAGCACCTGGTATTCCCAGGCGGTCTCCCATCCAAGTACTAACCAGGCCCAAACCTGCTTAGCTTCCGAGAGCAGACGAGATCGGGCATAGCCAGGTTGGTATGGCCTTAAGCGAAGACTGCTGCAAAGAGAGGGCTATTTAAAGACCATCCCATCTAATCGCCAGTACATTATATAAGTAGGAAAGAAAACCCAAAAGCTTAAAGCACCTGGTATTCCTAGGCAGTCTCTCATCCAAGTACTAACCAGACCTAAACCTGCTAAGATTCAGATATCGGGCATTGACTTTTTTTTTTTTTTTTTTTTTTTTTTTTTGCAAGATTATTATATAAATCGTGAAATTTTCCAAAAAAGTTTAAAAGCACCTGGTATTCCCAGGCAGTCTCCAAACCATGTACTAACCAGGCCCAAACCTGCTAATATTCAGAGATCGGGCATTGACTCTATTTTTTGGCAAAATTATTATATACTAAGTGAAAAGTTTCCAAAAAGCTTACAGCACCTGGTATTCCCAGGCGGTCTCCCATCCAAGTACTAACCAGGCCCAAACCTGCTTAGCTTCCGAGAGCAGACGAGATCGGGCATAGCCAGGTTGGTATGGCCGTAAGCGAAGACTGCTGCAAAGAGAGGGCTATTTAAAGACCAGCCCATCTAATCACCAGTACATTATATAAGTAGGAAAGAAAACCCAAAAGCTTAAAGCACCTGGTATTCCTAGGCAGTCTCTCATCCAAGTACTAACCAGACCTAAACCTGCTAAGATTCAGATATCGGGCATTGACTTTTTTTTTTTTTTTTTTTTTTTTGCAAGATTATTATATAAATCGTGAAATTTTCCAAAAAGTTTAAAGCACCTGGTATTCCCAGGCAGTCTCCAAACCATGTACTAACCAGGCCCAAACCTGCTAATATTCAGAGATCGGGCATTGACTCTATTTTTTGGCAAAATTATTATATACTAAGTGAAAAGTTTCCAAAAAGCTTACAGCACCTGGTATTCCCAGGCGGTCTCCCATCCAAGTACTAACCAGGCCCAAACCTGCTTAGCTTCCGAGAGCAGACGAGATCGGGCATAGCCAGGTTGGTATGGCCGTAATCGAAGACTGCTGCAAAGAGAGGGCTATTTAAAGACCATCCCATCTAATCGCCAGTACATTATATAAGTAGGAAAGAAAACCCAAAGCTTAAAGCACCTGGTATTCCTAGGCAGTCTCTCATCCAAGTACTAACCAGACCTAAACCTGCTAAGATTCCGATATCGGGCATTGACTTTTTTTTTTTTTTTTTTTTTTTGCAAGATTATTATATAAATCGTGAAATTTTCCAAAAAGTTTAAAAGCACCTGGTATTCCCAGGCAGTCTCCAAACCATGTACTAACCAGGCCCAAACCTGCTAATATTCAGAGATCGGGCATTGACTCTATTTTTTGGCAAAATTATTATAAACTAAGTGAAAAGTTTCCAAAAAGCTTACAGCACCTGGTATTCCCAGGCGGTCTCCCATCCAAGTACTAACCAGGCCCAAACCTGCTTAGCTTCCGAGAGCAGACGAGATCGGGCATAGCCAGGTTGGTATGGCCGTAAGCGAAGACTGCTGCAAAGAGAGGGCTATTTAAAGACCAGCCCATCTAATCACCAGTACATTATATAAGTAGAAAGAAAACCCAAAAGCTTAAAGCACCTGGTATTCCTAGGCAGTCTCTCATCCAAGTACTAACCAGACCTAAACCTGCTAAGATTCAGATATCGGGCATTGACTTTTTTTTTTTTTTTTTTTTGCAAGATTATTATATAAATCGTGAAATTTTCCAAAAAGTTTAAAGCACCTGGTATTCCCAGGCAGTCTCCAAACCATGTACTAACCAGGCCAAACCTGCTAATATTCAGAGATCGGGCATTGACTCTATTTTTGGCAAAATTATTATATACTAAGTGAAAAGTTTCCAAAAAGCTTACAGCACCTGGTATTCCCAGGCGGTCTCCCATCCAAGTACTAACCAGGCCCAAACCTGCTTAGCCTCCGAGAGCAGACAAGATCGGGCATAGCCAGGTTGGTATGGCCGTAAAGCGAAGACTGCTGCAAAGAGAGGGCTATTTAAAGACCAGCCCATCTAATCACCAGTACATTATATAAGTAGGAAAGAAAACCCAAAAGCTTAAAGCACCTGGTATTCCTAGGCAGTCTCTCATCCAAGTACTAACCAGACCTAAACCTGCTAAGATTCAGATATCGGGCATTGACTTTTTTTTTTTTTTTTTTTTTTTGCAAGATTATTATATAAATCGTGAAATTTTCCAAAAAGTTTAAAAGCACCTGGTATTCCCAGGCAGTCCTCCAAACCATGTACTAACCAGGCCCAAACCTGCTAATATTCAGAGATCGGGCATTGACTCTATTTTTTGGCAAAATTATTATATACTAAGTGAAAAGTTTCCAAAAAGCTTACAGCACCTGGTATTCCCAGGCGGTCTCCCATCCAAGTACTAACCAGGCCCAAACCTGCTTAGCTTCCGAGAGCAGACGAGATCGGGCATAGCCAGGTTGGTATGGCCGTAATCGAAGACTGCTGCAAAGAGAGGGCTATTTAAAGACCATCCCATCTAATCGCCAGTACATTATATAAGTAGGAAAGAAAACCCAAAAGCTTAAAGCACCTGGTATTCCTAGGCAGTCTCTCATCCAAGTACTAACCAGACCTAAACCTGCTAAGATTCAGATATCGGGCATTGACTTTTTTTTTTTTTTGCAAGATTATTATATAAATCGTGAAATTTTCCAAAAAGTTTAAAGCACCTGGTATTCCCAGGCAGTCTCCTATCCATGTACTAACCAGGCCCAAACCTGCTAATATTCAGAGATCGGGCATTGACTCTATTTTTTGGCTAAATTATTATATACAAAGTGAAAAGTTTCAAAAAAGCTTAAAGCACCTGGTATTCCTAGGCAGTCTCTCATCCAAGTACTAACCAGACCTAAACCTGGTAAGATTCAGAGATCGGGCATTGACTCATTTTTTTTTTTTTTTTTTTTTTTTTTGCAAGATTATTATATAAATCGTGAAAATTTTCCAAAAAGTTTTAAAGCACCTGGTATTCCCAGGCAGTCTCCCATCCATGTACTAACCAGGCCCAAACCTGCTAATATTCAGAGATCGGGCATTGACTCTATTTTTTGGCTAAATTATTATATACAAAGTGAAAAGTTTCAAAAAAGCTTAAAGCACCTGGTATTCCTAGGCAGTCTCTCATCCAAGTACTAACAAGAACCTAAACCTGGTAAGATTCAGAGATCGGGCATTGACTCTTTTTTTTTTTTTTTTTTTTTTTTGCAAAGATTATTATATAAATCGTGAAATTTTCCAAAAAGTTTAAAGCACCTGGTATTCCCAGGCAGTCTCCCAAACCATGTACTAACCAGGCCCAAACCTGCTAATATTCCAGTGATCGGGCATTGACTCTATTTTTTGGCAAAAATTATTATATACTAAGTGAAAAGTTTCCAAAAAGCTTACAGCACCTGTATTCCAGGCGGTCTCCCATCCAGGTACTAACCAGGCCCAAACCTGCTTAGCTTCCGAGAGCAGACGAGATCGGGCATAGCCAGGTTGGTATGGCCGTAAGCGAAGACTGCTGCAAAGAGAGGGCTATTTAAAGACCAGCCCATCTAATCACCAGTACATTATATAAGTAGGAAAGAAAACCCAAACGTTTAAAGCACCTGGTATTCCTAGGCAGTCTCTCATCCAAGTACTAACCAGACCTAAACCTGCTAAGATTCAGATATCGGGCATTGACTTTTTTTTTTTTTTTTTTTTTTTTTGCAAGATTATTATATAAATCGTGAAATTTTCCAAAAAGTTTAAAGCACCTTGTATTCCCAGGCAGTCTCCAAACCATGTACTAACCAGGCCCAAACCTGCTAATATTCAGAGATCAGGCATTGACTCTATTTTTTGGCAAAATTATTATATACTAAGTGAAAAGTTTCCAAAAAGCTTACAGCACCTGGTATTCCCAGGCGGTCTCCCATCCAAGTACTAACCAGGCCCAAACCTGCTTAGCTTCCGAGAGCAGACGAGATCGGGCATAGCCAGGTTGGTATGGCCGTAAGCGAAGACTGCTGCAAAGAGAGGGCTATTTAAAGACCATCCCATCTTA
>NW_020529285.1:15000-27500 GCF_003368295.1 Carassius auratus
AACCTGCTTAGCCTCCGAGAGCAGACAAGATCGGGCATAGCCAGGTTGGTATGGCCGTAAGCGAAGACTGCTGCAAAGAGAGGGCTATTTAAAGACCAGCCCATCTAATCACCAGTACATTATATAAGTAGGAAAGAAAACCCAAAAGCTTAAAGCACCTGGTATTCCTAGGCAGTCTCTCATCCAAGTACTAACCAGACCTAAACCTGCTAAGATTCAGATATCGGGCATTGACTTTTTTTTTTTTTTTTTTTTTTTTGCAAGATTATTATATAAATCGTGAAATTTTCCAAAAAGTTTAAAGCACCTGGTATTCCCAGGCAGTCTCCAAACCATGTACTAACCAGGCCCAAACCTGCTAATATTCAGAGATCGGGCATTGACTCTATTTTTTGGCAAAATTATTATATACTAAGTGAAAAGTTTCCAAAAAGCTTACAGCACCTGGTATTCCCAGGCGGTCTCCCATCCAAGTACTAACCAGGCCCAAACCTGCTTAGCTTCCGAGAGCAGACGAGATCGGGCATAGCCAGGTTGGTATGGCCGTAATCGAAGACTGCTGCAAAGAGAGGGCTATTTAAAGACCATCCCATCTAATCGCCAGTACATTATATAAGTAGGAAAGAAAACCCAAAAGCTTAAAGCACCTGGTATTCCTAGGCAGTCTCTCATCCAAGTACTAACCAGACCTAAACCTGCTAAGATTCAGATATCGGGCATTGACTTTTTTTTTTTTTTTGCAAGATTATTATATAAATCGTGAAATTTTCCAAAAAGTTTAAAGCACCTGGTATTCCCAGGCAGTCTCCTATCCATGTACTAACCAGGCCCAAACCTGCTAATATTCAGAGATCGGGCATTGACTCTATTTTTTGGCTAAATTATTATATACAAAGTGAAAAGTTTCAAAAAAGCTTAAAGCACCTGGTATTCCTAGGCAGTCTCTCATCCAAGTACTAACCAGACCTAAACCTGGTAAGATTCAGAGATCGGGCATTGACTCATTTTTTTTTTTTTTTTTTTTTTTGCAAGATTATTATATAAATCGTGAAAATTTCCAAAAAGTTTAAAGCACCTGGTATTCCCAGGCAGTCTCCCATCCATGTACTAACCAGGCCCAAACCTGCTAATATTCAGAGATCGGGCATTGACTCTATTTTTTGGCTAAATTATTATATACAAAGTGAAAAGTTTCAAAAAAGCTTAAAGCACCTGGTATTCCTAGGCAGTCTCTCATCCAAGTACTAACAAGAACCTAAACCTGGTAAGATTCAGAGATCGGGCATTGACTCTTTTTTTTTTTTTTTTTTTTGCAAGATTATTATATAAATCGTGAAATTTTCCAAAAAGTTTAAAGCACCTGGTATTCCCAGGCAGTCTCCAAACCATGTACTAACCAGGCCCAAACCTGCTAATATTCAGTGATCGGGCATTGACTCTATTTTTTGGCAAAATTATTATATACTAAGTGAAAAGTTTCCAAAAAGCTTACAGCACCTGGTATTCCCAGGCGGTCTCCCATCCAGGTACTAACCAGGCCCAAACCTGCTTAGCTTCCGAGAGCAGACGAGATCGGGCATAGCCAGGTTGGTATGGCCGTAAGCGAAGACTGCTGCAAAGAGAGGGCTATTTAAAGACCAGCCCATCTAATCACCAGTACATTATATAAGTAGGAAAGAAAACCCAAACGTTTAAAGCACCTGGTATTCCTAGGCAGTCTCTCATCCAAGTACTAACCAGACCTAAACCTGCTAAGATTCAGATATCGGGCATTGACTTTTTTTTTTTTTTTTTTTTGCAAGATTATTATATAAATCGTGAAATTTTCCAAAAAGTTTAAAGCACCTTGTATTCCCAGGCAGTCTCCAAACCATGTACTAACCAGGCCCAAACCTGCTAATATTCAGAGATCAGGCATTGACTCTATTTTTTGGCAAAATTATTATATACTAAGTGAAAAGTTTCCAAAAAGCTTACAGCACCTGGTATTCCCAGGCGGTCTCCCATCCAAGTACTAACCAGGCCCAAACCTGCTTAGCTTCCGAGAGCAGACGAGATCGGGCATAGCCAGGTTGGTATGGCCGTAAGCGAAGACTGCTGCAAAGAGAGGGCTATTTAAAGACCATCCCATCTTATCGCCAGTACATTATATAAGTAGGAAAGAAAACCCAAAAGCTTAAAGCACCTGGTATTCCTAGGCAGTCTCTCATCCAAGTACTAACCAGACCTAAACCTGCTAAGATTCAGAGATCGGGCATTGACTCTTTTTTTTTTTTTTTTGCAAGATTATTATATAAATCGTGAAATTTTCCAAAAAGTTTAAAGCACCTGGTATTCCCAGGCAGTCTCCCATCCATGTACTAACCAGGCCCAAACCTGCTAATATTCAGAGATCGGGCATTGACTCTATTTTTTGGCTAAATTATTATATACAAAGTGAAAAGTTTCAAAAAAGCTTAAAGCACCTGGTATTCCTAGGCAGTCTCTCATCCAAGTACTAACCAGACCTAAACCTGGTAAGATTCAGAGATCGGGCATTGACTCTTTTTTTTTTTCTTTTTTTTTTGCAAGATTATTATATAAATCGTGAAATTTTCCAAAAAGTTTAAAGCACCTGGTATTCCCAGGCAGTCTCCAAACCATGTACTAACCAGGCCCAAACCTGCTAATATTCAGAGATCGGGCATTGACTCTATTTTTTGGCAAAATTATTATATACTAAGTGAAAAGTTTCCAAAAAGCTTACAGCACCTGGTATTCCCAGGCGGTCTCCCATCCAAGTACTAACCAGTCCCAAACCTGCTTAGCTTCCGAGAGCAGACTAGATCGGGCATAGCCAGGTTGGTATGGCCGTAAGCGAAGACTGCTGCAAAGAGAGGACTATTTAAAGACCAACCCATCTAATCACCAGTACATTATATAAGTAGGAAAGAAAACCCAAAAGCTTAAAGCACCTGGTATTCCTAGGCAGTCTCTCATCCAAGTACTAACCAGACCTAAACCTGCTAAGATTCAGATATCGGGCATTGACTTTTTTTTTTTTTTTTGCAAGATTATTATATAAATCGTGAAATTTTCCAAAAAGTTTAAAGCACCTGGTATTCCCAGGCAGTCTCCAAACCATGTACTAACCAGGCCCAAACCTGCTAATATTCAGAGATCAGGCATTGACTCTATTTTTTGGCAAAATTATTATATACTAAGTGAAAAGTTTCCAAAAATCTTACAGCACCTGGTATTCCCAGGCGGTCTCCCATCCAAGTACTAACCAGGCCCAAACCTGCTTAGCTTCCGAGAGCAGACGAGATCGGGCATAGCCAGGTTGGTATGGCCGTAAGCGAAGACTGCTGCAAAGAGAGGGCTATTTAAAGACCATCCCATCTAATCGCCAGTACATTATATAAGTAGGAAAGAAAACCCAAAAGCTTAAAGCACCTGGTATTCCTAGGCAGTCTCTCATCCAAGTACTAACCAGACCTAAACCTGCTAAGATTCAGATATCGGGCATTGACTTTTTTTTTTTTTTTTTTTTTTTTTGCAAGATTATTATATAAATCGTGAAATTTTCCAAAAAGTTTAAAGCACCTGGTATTCCCAGGCAGTCTCCAAACCATGTACTAACCAGGCCCAAACCTGCTAATATTCCGAGATCGGGCATTGACTCTATTTTTTGGCAAAATTATTATATACTAAGTGAAAAGTTTCCAAAAAGCTTACAGCACCTGGTATTCCCAGGCGGTCTCCCATCCAAGTACTAACCAGGCCCAAACCTGCTTAGCTTCCGAGAGCAGATGAGATCGGGCATAGCCAGGTTGGTATGGCCGTAAGCGAAGACTGCTGCAAAGAGAGGGCTATTTAAAGACCAGCCCATCTAATCACCGGTATATTATATAAGTAGCAAAGAAAACCCAAAAGCTTAAAGCACCTGGTATTCCTAGGCAGTCTCTCATCCAAGTACTAACCAGACCTAAACCTGCTAAGATTCAGATATCGGGCATTGACTTTTTTTTTTTTTTTTTGCAAGATTATTATATAAATCGTGAAATTTTCCAAAAGTTTAAAGCACCTGGTATTCCCAGGCAGTCTCCTATCCATGTACTAACCAGGCCCAAACCTGCTAATATTCAGAGATCGGGCATTGACTCTATTTTTTGGCTAAATTATTATATACAAAGTGAAAAGTTTCAAAAAAGCTTAAAGCACCTGGTATTCCTAGGCAGTCTCTCATCCAAGTACTAACCAGACCTAAACCTGGTAAGATTCAGAGATCGGGCATTGACTCATTTTTTTTTTTTTTTTTTTTTTTTGCAAGATTATTATATAAATCGTGAAAATTTCCAAAAAGTTTAAAGCACCTGGTATTCCCAGGCAGTCTCCCATCCATGTACTAACCAGGCCCAAACCTGCTAATATTCAGAGATCGGGCATTGACTCTATTTTTTGGCTAAATTATTATATACAAAGTGAAAAGTTTCAAAAAGCTTAAAGCACCTGGTATTCCTAGGCAGTCTCTCATCCAAGTACTAACAAGAACCTAAACCTGGTAAGATTCAGAGATCGGGCATTGACTCTTTTTTTTTTTTTTTTTTTTGCAAGATTATTATATAAATCGTGAAATTTTCCAAAAAGTTTAAAGCACCTGGTATTCCCAGGCAGTCTCCAAACCATGTACTAACCAGGCCCAAACCTGCTAATATTCAGTGATCGGGCATTGACTCTATTTTTTGGCAAAATTATTATATACTAAGTGAAAAGTTTCCAAAAAGCTTACAGCACCTGGTATTCCCAGGCGGTCTCCCATCCAAGTACTAACCAGGCCCAAACCTGCTTAGCTTCCGAGAGCAGACGAGATCGGGCATAGCCAGGTTGGTATGGCCGTAAGCGAAGACTGCTGCAAAGAGAGGGCTATTTAAAGACCATCCCATCTTATCGCCAGTACATTATATAAGTAGGAAAGAAAACCCAAAAGCTTAAAGCACCTGGTATTCCTAGGCAGTCTCTCATCCAAGTACTAACCAGACCTAAACCTGCTAAGATTCAGAGATCGGGCATTGACTCTTTTTTTTTTTTTTTTTGCAAGATTATTATATAAATCGTGAAATTTTCCAAAAAGTTTAAAGCACCTGGTATTCCCAGGCAGTCTCCCATCCATGTACTAACCAGGCCCAAACCTGCTAATATTCAGAGATCGGGCATTGACTCTATTTTTTGGCTAAATTATTATATACAAAGTGAAAAGTTTCAAAAAAGCTTAAAGCACCTGGTATTCCTAGGCAGTCTCTCATCCAAGTACTAACCAGACCTAAACCTGGTAAGATTCAGAGATCGGGCATTGACTCTTTTTTTTTTTCTTTTTTTTTTGCAAGATTATTATATAAATCGTGAAATTTTCCAAAAAGTTTAAAGCACCTGGTATTCCCAGGCAGTCTCCAAACCATGTACTAACCAGGCCCAAACCTGCTAATATTCAGAGATCGGGCATTGACTCTATTTTTTGGCTAAATTATTATATACTAAGTGAAAAGTTTCCAAAAAGCTTACAGCACCTGGTATTCCCAGGCGGTCTCCCATCCAAGTACTAACCAGTCCCAAACCTGCTTAGCTTCCGAGAGCAGACTAGATCGGGCATAGCCAGGTTGGTATGGCCGTAAGCGAAGACTGCTGCAAAGAGAGGGCTATTTAAAGACCAACCCATCTAATCACCAGTACATTATATAAGTAGGAAAGAAAACCCAAAAGCTTAAAGCACCTGGTATTCCTAGGCAGTCTCTCATCCAAGTACTAACCAGACCTAAACCTGCTAAGATTCAGATATCGGGCATTGACTTTTTTTTTTTTTTGCAAGATTATTATATAAATCGTGAAATTTTCCAAAAAGTTTAAAGCACCTGGTATTCCCAGGCAGTCTCCAAACCATGTACTAACCAGGCCCAAACCTGCTAATATTCAGAGATCAGGCATTGACTCTATTTTTTTGGCAAAATTATTATATACTAAGTGAAAAGTTTCCAAAAATCTTACAGCACCTGGTATTCCCAGGCGGTCTCCCATCCAAGTACTAACCAGGCCCAAACCTGCTTAGCTTCCGAGAGCAGACGAGATCGGGCATAGCCAGGTTGGTATGGCCGTAAGCGAAGACTGCTGCAAAGAGAGGGCTATTTAAAGACCATCCCATCTAATCGCCAGTACATTATATAAGTAGGAAAGAAAACCCAAAAGCTTAAAGCACCTGGTATTCCTAGGCAGTCTCTCATCCAAGTACTAACCAGACCTAAACCTGCTAAGATTCAGATATCGGGCATTGACTTTTTTTTTTTTTTTTTTTTTTTGCAAGATTATTATATAAATCGTGAAATTTTCCAAAAAGTTTAAAGCACCTGGTATTCCCAGGCAGTCTCCAAACCATGTACTAACCAGGCCCAAACCTGCTAATATTCCGAGATCGGGCATTGACTCTATTTTTTGGCAAAATTATTATATACTAAGTGAAAAGTTTCCAAAAAGCTTACAGCACCTGGTATTCCCAGGCGGTCTCCCATCCAAGTACTAACCAGGCCCAAACCTGCTTAGCTTCCGAGAGCAGATGAGATCGGGCATAGCCAGGTTGGTATGGCCGTAAGCGAAGACTGCTGCAAAGAGAGGGCTATTTAAAGACCAGCCCATCTAATCACCGGTATATTATATAAGTAGCAAAGAAAACCCAAAAGCTTAAAGCACCTGGTATTCCTAGGCAGTCTCTCATCCAAGTACTAACCAGACCTAAACCTGCTAAGATTCAGATATCGGGCATTGACTTTTTTTTTTTTTTTTGCAAGATTATTATATAAATCGTGAAATTTTCCAAAAAGTTTAAAGCACCTGGTATTCCCAGGCAGTCTCCTATCCATGTACTAACCAGGCCCAAACCTGCTAATATTCAGAGATCGGGCATTGACTCTATTTTTTGGCTAAATTATTATATACAAAGTGAAAAGTTTCAAAAAAGCTTAAAGCACCTGGTATTCCTAGGCAGTCTCTCATCCAAGTACTAACCAGACCTAAACCTGGTAAGATTCAGAGATCGGGCATTGACTCATTTTTTTTTTTTTTTTTTTTTTTTGCAAGATTATTATATAAATCGTGAAAATTTCCAAAAAGTTTAAAGCACCTGGTATTCCCAGGCAGTCTCCCATCCATGTACTAACCAGGCCCAAACCTGCTAATATTCAGAGATCGGGCATTGACTCTATTTTTTGGCTAAATTATTATATACAAAGTGAAAAGTTTCAAAAAAGCTTAAAGCACCTGGTATTCCTAGGCAGTCTCTCATCCAAGTACTAACAAGAACCTAAACCTGGTAAGATTCAGAGATCGGGCATTGACTCTTTTTTTTTTTTTTTTTTTTTTTGCAAGATTATTATATAAATCGTGAAATTTTCCAAAAAGTTTAAAGCACCTGGTATTCCCAGGCAGTCTCCAAACCATGTACTAACCAGGCCCAAACCTGCTAATATTCAGTGATCGGGCATTGACTCTATTTTTTGGCAAAATTATTATATACTAAGTGAAAAGTTTCCAAAAAGCTTACAGCACCTGGTATTCCCAGGCGGTCTCCCATCCAGGTACTAACCAGGCCCAAACCTGCTTAGCTTCCGAGAGCAGACGAGATCGGGCATAGCCAGGTTGGTATGGCCGTAAGCGAAGACTGCTGCAAAGAGAGGGCTATTTAAAGACCAGCCCATCTAATCACCAGTACATTATATAAGTAGGAAAGAAAACCCAAACGTTTAAAGCACCTGGTATTCCTAGGCAGTCTCTCATCCAAGTACTAACCAGACCTAAACCTGCTAAGATTCAGATATCGGGCATTGACTTTTTTTTTTTTTTTTTTTTTGCAAGATTATTATATAAATCGTGAAATTTTCCAAAAAGTTTAAAGCACCTTGTATTCCCAGGCAGTCTCCAAACCATGTACTAACCAGGCCCAAACCTGCTAATATTCAGAGATCAGGCATTGACTCTATTTTTTGGCAAAATTATTATATACTAAGTGAAAAGTTTCCAAAAAGCTTACAGCACCTGGTATTCCCAGGCGGTCTCCCATCCAAGTACTAACCAGGCCCAAACCTGCTTAGCTTCCGAGAGCAGACGAGATCGGGCATAGCCAGGTTGGTATGGCCGTAAGCGAAGACTGCTGCAAAGAGAGGGCTATTTAAAGACCATCCCATCTTATCGCCAGTACATTATATAAGTAGGAAAGAAAACCCAAAAGCTTAAAGCACCTGGTATTCCTAGGCAGTCTCTCATCCAAGTACTAACCAGACCTAAACCTGCTAAGATTCAGATATCGGGCATTGACTTTTTTTGTTTTGTTTTTTTTTTTGCAAGATTATTATATAAATCGTGAAATTTTCCAAAAAGTTTAAAGCACCTGGTATTCCCAGGCAGTCTCCCATCCATGTACTAACCAGGCCCAAACCTGCTAATATTCAGAGATCGGGCATTGACTCTATTTTTTGGCTAAATTATTATATACAAAGTGAAAAGTTTCAAAAAAGCTTAAAGCACCTGGTATTCCTAGGCAGTCTCTCATCCAAGTACTAACCAGACCTAAACCTGGTAAGATTCAGAGATCGGGCATTGACTCTTTTTTTTTTTCTTTTTTTTTTGCAAGATTATTATATAAATCGTGAAATTTTCCAAAAAGTTTAAAGCACCTGGTATTCCCAGGCAGTCTCCAAACCATGTACTAACCAGGCCCAAACCTGCTAATATTCAGAGATCGGGCATTGACTCTATTTTTTGGCAAAATTATTATATACTAAGTGAAAAGTTTCCAAAAAGCTTACAGCACCTGGTATTCCCAGGCGGTCTCCCATCCAAGTACTAACCAGGCCCAAACCTGCTTAGCTTCCGAGAGCAGACGAGATCGGGCATAGCCAGGTTGGTATGGCCGTAAGCGAAGACTGCTGCAAAGAGAGGGCTATTTAAAGACCAGCCCATCTAATCACCAGTACATTATATAAGTAGGAAAGAAAACCCAAAAGCTTAAAGCACCTGGTATTCCTAGGCAGTCTCTCATCCAAGTACTAACCAGACCTAAACCTGCTAAGATTCAGATATCGGGCATTGACTTTTTTTTTTTTTTTTGCAAGATTATTATATAAATCGTGAAATTTTCCAAAAAGTTTAAAGCACCTGGTATTCCCAGGCAGTCTCCAAACCATGTACTAACCAGGCCCAAACCTGCTAATATTCAGAGATCAGGCATTGACTCTATTTTTTGGCAAAATTATTATATACTAAGTGAAAAGTTTCCAAAAAGCTTACAGCACCTGGTATTCCCAGGCGGTCTCCCATCCAAGTACTAACCAGGCCCAAACCTGCTTAGCTTCCGAGAGCAGACGAGATCGGGCATAGCCAGGTTGGTATGGCCGTAAGCGAAGACTGCTGCAAAGAGAGGGCTATTTAAAGACCATCCCATCTAATCGCCAGTACATTATATAAGTAGGAAAGAAAACCCAAAAGCTTAAAGCACCTGGTATTCCTAGGCAGTCTCTCATCCAAGTACTAACCAGACCTAAACCTGCTAAGATTCAGATATCGGGCATTGACTTTTTTTTTTTTTTTTTTTTTTTTTGCAAGATTATTATATAAATCGTGAAATTTTCCAAAAAGTTTAAAGCACCTGGTATTCCCAGGCAGTCTCCAAACCATGTACTAACCAGGCCCAAACCTGCTAATATTCAGAGATCGGGCATTGACTCTATTTTTTGGCAAAATTATTATATACTAAGTGAAAAGTTTCCAAAAAGCTTACAGCACCTGGTATTCCCAGGCGGTCTCCCATCCAAGTACTAACCAGGCCCAAACCTGCTTAGCTTCCGAGAGCAGACGAGATCGGGCATAGCCAGGTTGGTATGGCCGTAAGCGAAGACTGCTGCAAAGAGAGGGCTATTTAAAGACCAGCCCATCTAATCACCAGTACATTATATAAGTAGGAAAGAAAACCCAAAAGCTTAAAGCACCTGGTATTCCTAGGCAGTCTCTCATCCAAGTACTAACCAGACCTAAACCTGCTAAGATTCAGATATCGGGCATTGACTTTTTTTTTTTTTTTTTTTTTTTTGCAAGATTATTATATAAATCGTGAAATTTTCCAAAAAGTTTAAAGCACCTGGTATTCCCAGGCAGTCTCCAAACCATGTACTAACCAGGCCCAAACCTGCTAATATTCAGAGATCGGGCATTGACTCTATTTTTTGGCAAAATTATTATATACTAAGTGAAAAGTTTCCAAAAAGCTTACAGCACCTGGTATTCCCAGGCGGTCTCCCATCCAAGTACTAACCAGGCCCAAACCTGCTTAGCTTCCGAGAGCAGACGAGATCGGGCATAGCCAGGTTGGTATGGCCGTAATCGAAGACTGCTGCAAAGAGAGGGCTATTTAAAGACCATCCCATCTAATCGCCAGTACATTATATAAGTAGGAAAGAAAACCCAAAAGCTTAAAGCACCTGGTATTCCTAGGCAGTCTCTCATCCAAGTACTAACCAGACCTAAACCTGCTAAGATTCAGATATCGGGCATTGACTTTTTTTTTTTTTTGCAAGATTATTATATAAATCGTGAAATTTTCCAAAAAGTTTAAAGCACCTGGTATTCCCAGGCAGTCTCCTATCCATGTACTAACCAGGCCCAAACCTGCTAATATTCAGAGATCGGGCATTGACTCTATTTTTTGGCTAAATTATTATATACAAAGTGAAAAGTTTCAAAAAAGCTTAAAGCACCTGGTATTCCTAGGCAGTCTCTCATCCAAGTACTAACCAGACCTAAACCTGGTAAGATTCAGAGATCGGGCATTGACTCATTTTTTTTTTTTTTTTTTTTTTTTGCAAGATTATTATATAAATCGTGAAAATTTCCAAAAAGTTTAAAGCACCTGGTATTCCCAGGCAGTCTCCCATCCATGTACTAACCAGGCCCAAACCTGCTAATATTCAGAGATCGGGCATTGACTCTATTTTTTGGCTAAATTATTATATACAAAGTGAAAAGTTTCAAAAAAGCTTAAAGCACCTGGTATTCCTAGGCAGTCTCTCATCCAAGTACTAACAAGAACCTAAACCTGGTAAGATTCAGAGATCGGGCATTGACTCTTTTTTTTTTTTTTTTTTTTTGCAAGATTATTATATAAATCGTGAAATTTTCCAAAAAGTTTAAAGCACCTGGTATTCCCAGGCAGTCTCCAAACCATGTACTAACCAGGCCCAAACCTGCTAATATTCAGTGATCGGGCATTGACTCTATTTTTTGGCAAAATTATTATATACTAAGTGAAAAGTTTCCAAAAAGCTTACAGCACCTGGTATTCCCAGGCGGTCTCCCATCCAGGTACTAACCAGGCCCAAACCTGCTTAGCTTCCGAGAGCAGACGAGATCGGGCATAGCCAGGTTGGTATGGCCGTAAGCGAAGACTGCTGCAAAGAGAGGGCTATTTAAAGACCAGCCCATCTAATCACCAGTACATTATATAAGTAGGAAAGAAAACCCAAACGTTTAAAGCACCTGGTATTCCTAGGCAGTCTCTCATCCAAGTACTAACCAGACCTAAACCTGCTAAGATTCAGATATCGGGCATTGACTTTTTTTTTTTTTTTTTTTTGCAAGATTATTATATAAATCGTGAAATTTTCCAAAAAGTTTAAAGCACCTTGTATTCCCAGGCAGTCTCCAAACCATGTACTAACCAGGCCCAAACCTGCTAATATTCAGAGATCAGGCATTGACTCTATTTTTTGGCAAAATTATTATATACTAAGTGAAAAGTTTCCAAAAAGCTTACAGCACCTGGTATTCCCAGGCGGTCTCCCATCCAAGTACTAACCAGGCCCAAACCTGCTTAGCTTCCGAGAGCAGACGAGATCGGGCATAGCCAGGTTGGTATGGCCGTAAGCGAAGACTGCTGCAAAGAGAGGGCTATTTAAAGACCATCCCATCTTATCGCCAGTACATTATATAAGTAGGAAAGAAAACCCAAAAGCTTAAAGCACCTGGTATTCCTAGGCAGTCTCTCATCCAAGTACTAACCAGACCTAAACCTGCTAAGATTCAGATATCGGGCATTGACTTTTTTTTTTTTTTTTTTTTTTTGCAAGATTATTATATAAATCGTGAAATTTTCCAAAAAGTTTAAAGCACCTGGTATTCCCAGGCAGTCTCCCATCCATGTACTAACCAGGCCCAAACCTGCTAATATTCAGAGATCGGGCATTGACTCTATTTTTTGGCTAAATTATTATATACAAAGTGAAAAGTTTCAAAAAAGCTTAAAGCACCTGGTATTCCTAGGCAGTCTCTCATCCAAGTACTAACCAGACCTAAACCTGGTAAGATTCAGAGATCGGGCATTGACTCATTTTTTTTTTTTTTTTTTTTTTGCAAGATTATTATATAAATCGTGAAATTTTCCAAAAAGTTTAAAGCACCTGGTATTCCCAGGCAGTCTCCTATCCATG
>NW_020529285.1:35000-38193 GCF_003368295.1 Carassius auratus
ATTCCTAGGCAGTCTCTCATCCAAGTACTAACCAGACCTAAACCTGCTAAGATTCAGATATCGGGCATTGACTTTTTTTTTTTTTTTTTTTTGCAAGATTATTATATAAATCGTGAAATTTTCCAAAAAGTTTTAAAGCACCTTGTATTCCCAGGCAGTCTCCAAACCATGTACTAACCAGGCCCAAACCTGCTAATATTCAGAGATCAGGCATTGACTCTATTTTTTGGCAAAATTATTATATACTAAGTGAAAAGTTTCCAAAAAGCTTACAGCACCTGGTATTCCCAGGCGGTCTCCCATCCAAGTACTAACCAGGCCCAAACCTGCTTAGCTTCCGAGAGCAGACGAGATCGGGCATAGCCAGGTTGGTATGGCCGTAAGCGAAGACTGCTGCAAAGAGAGGGCTATTTAAAGACCATCCCATCTTATCGCCAGTACATTATATAAGTAGGAAAGAAAACCCAAAAGCTTAAAGCACCTGGTATTCCTAGGCAGTCTCTCATCCAAGTACTAACCAGACCTAAACCTGCTAAGATTCAGATATCGGGCATTGACTTTTTTTTTTTGTTTTTTTTTTTGCAAGATTATTATATAAATCGTGAAATTTCCAAAAAGTTTAAAGCACCTGGTATTCCCAGGCAGTCTCCCATCCATGTACTAACCAGGCCCAAACCTGCTAATATTCAGAGATCGGGCATTGACTCTATTTTTTGGCTAAATTATATATACAAAGTGAAAGTTTCAAAAAAGCTTAAAGCACCTGGTATTCCTAGGCAGTCTCTCATCCAAGTACTAACCAGACCTAAACCTGGTAAGATCAGAGATCGGGGCATTGACTCATTTTTTTTTTTTTTTTTTTTTTTTGCAAGATTATTATATAAATCGTGAAATTTTCCAAAAAGTTTAAAGCACCTGGTATTCCCAGGCAGTCTCCTATCCATGTACTATCCAGGCCCAAACCTGCTAATATTCAGAGATCGGGCATTGACTCTATTTTTGTGCTAAATTATTATATACAAAGTGAAAAGTTTCAAAAAGCTTAAAGCACCTGGTATTCCTAGGCAGCTCTCATCCAAGTACTTAACCAGGCCCAAACCTGCTAATATTCAGAGATCGGGCATTGACTCTATTTTTGGCTAAATTATTATATACAAAGTGAAAAGTTTCAAAAAGCTTAAAGCACCTGGTATTCCTAGGCAGTCTCTCATCCAAGTACTAACCAGACCTAAACCTGGTAAGATTCAGAGATCGGGCATTGACTCTTTTTTTTTTTTTTTTGCAAGATTATTATATAAATCGTGAAATTTTCCAAAAAGTTTAAAGCACCTGGTATTCCCAGGCAGTCTCCAAACCATGTACTAACCAGGCCCAAACCTGCTAATATTCAGAGATCGGGCATTGACTCTATTTTTTGGCAAAATTATTATATACTAAGTGAAAAGTTTCCAAAAAGCTTACAGCACCTGGTATTCCCAGGCGGTCTCCCATCCAAGTACTAACCAGGCCCAAACCTGCTTAGCTTCCGAGAGCAGACGAGATCGGGCATAGCCAGGTTGGTATGGCCGTAAGCGAAGACTGCTGCAAAGAGAGGGCTATTTAAAGACCACCCATCTAATCACCAGTACATTATATAAGTAGGAAAGAAAACCCAAAAGCTTAAAGCACCTGGTATTCCTAGGCAGTCTCTCATCCAAGTACTAACCAGACCTAAACCTGCTAAGATTCAGATATCGGGCATTGACTTTTTTTTTTTTTTTGCAAGATTATTATATAAATCGTGAAATTTTCCAAAAAGTTTAAAGCACCTGGTATTCCCAGGCAGTCTCCAAACCATGTACTAACCAGGCCCAAACCTGCTAATATTCAGAGATCGGCATTGACTCTATTTTTTGGCAAAATTATTATATACTAAGTGAAAAGTTTCCAAAAAGCTTACAGCACCTGGTATTCCCAGGCGGTCTCCCATCCAAGTACTAACCAGGCCCAAACCTGCTTAGCTTCCGAGAGCAGACGAGATCGGGCATAGCCAGGTTGGTATGGCCGTAAGCGAAGACTGCTGCAAAGAGAGGGCTATTTAAAGACCATCCCATCTAATCGCCAGTACATTATATAAGTAGGAAAGAAAACCCAAAAGCTTAAAGCACCTGGTATTCCTAGGCAGTCTCTCATCCAAGTACTAACCAGACCTAAACCTGCTAAGATTCAGATATCGGGCATTGACTTTTTTTTTTTTTTTTTTTTTTGCAAGATTATTATATAAATCGTGAAATTTTCCAAAAAGTTTAAAGCACCTGGTATTCCCAGGCAGTCTCCAAACCATGTACTAACCAGGCCCAAACCTGCTAATATTCAGAGATCGGGCATTGACTCTATTTTTTGGCAAAATTATTATATACTAAGTGAAAAGTTTCCAAAAAGCTTACAGCACCTGGTATTCCCAGGCGGTCTCCCATCCAAGTACTAACCAGGCCCAAACCTGCTTAGCTTCCGAGAGCAGACGAGATCGGGCATAGCCAGGTTGGTATGGCCGTAAGCGAAGACTGCTGCAAAGAGAGGGCTATTTAAAGACCAGCCCATCTAATCACCAGTACATTATATAAGTAGGAAAGAAAACCCAAAAGCTTAAAGCACCTGGTATTCCTAGGCAGTCTCTCATCCAAGTACTAACCAGACCTAAACCTGCTAAGATTCAGATATCGGGCATTGACTTTTTTTTTTTTTTTGCAAGATTATTATATAAATCGTGAAATTTTCCAAAAAGTTTAAAGCACCTGGTATTCCCAGGCAGTCTCCTATCCATGTACTAACCAGGCCCAAACCTGCTAATATTCAGAGATCGGGCATTGACTCTATTTTTTGGCTAAATTATTATATACAAAGTGAAAAGTTTCAAAAAAGCTTAAAGCACCTGGTATTCCTAGGCAGTCTCTCATCCAAGTACTAACCAGACCTAAACCTGGTAAGATTCAGAGATCGGGCATTGACTCATTTTTTTTTTTTTTTTTTTTTTTGCAAGATTATTATATAAATCGTGAAAATTTCCAAAAAGTTTAAAGCACCTGGTATTCCCAGGCAGTCTCCCATCCATGTACTAACCAGGCCCAAACCTGCTAATATTCAGAGATCGGGCATTGACTCTATTTTTTGGCTAAATTATTATATACAAAGTGAAAAGTTTTCAAAAAAAGCT
>NW_020529286.1:0-42494 GCF_003368295.1 Carassius auratus
CATATATGCGTTTTGAGTCATTTCACCTGAATAGACCCCAAAAGAACTTAAATTACAACCGTTCCAGTTTAATCGTACAGATAAGAGCAATACCATCAATCGAAGTCTGTAAAGGGTTCTAGTTTTATTTGGATAGCAGAACATAATAACAAAAAACCTTTGTGCACTTATAAATAAAGATAACACACAAGGTGCGCTGTCTACAGTCTTTGTCCTCCGCTGATCGTCATGTACAAACATTTCATTAAAATGAACTGTAACTCCGTGAATACTCAACGAAGAGACATGAGAGAGATATCTATAGAAGCCCTGGAATGTATACTTTTTAAACTAAAACAAGTGCTGCCGAAAAACAAATATTCTGAGATAAAGTAATCCATATGAAAACAACGCAATGTCTGTTTTTTCATATCTCTGCTCATTATATCTAATGTGACCAGCGCCCCCAGCGCCTTTAACGCGCTAATTCAGATTCAAACTGAAGCGCGCGGTACTTGAATACGCCCACACAGAAGAAAAAGCAGCCAGACTATTCTTCAAGTTTTTATTTTATTTTACTGTTTGCTTCGCGATGAGAGGACTAAGACATAATTCACCCAAAAAGATGTGATGTGGTTGAGGATTTGAGAAATGGATTTCCTCAGAAAAAAAGAATGAGCACTTTATTCAGCAGAGATCATAAACATGAGTAAGTCTCCTTTTATTTATTTGTACTAGTTTTCACATAACGTGTAAACATTTTACTAGTTAGACTTTTTCCAAATACTTTTCCAAACTATAATTCCTGACTAAATGTATAATCAAGTGAAACATTATGAAGTTTCAATAACAATATACAATACTATACCATTCAAAAGCTTGATGTAAATAATATAAATGTGACAAATAGAGATAACTCTAACAGATGTAAAAAACAATGCAGTTCTTTCAATTTATTCCCCCTAAAAAAACTGAAAAATATTCTCAGCTCTTTTCAACATTAATAATAATAATAATAATAATAATGATAATAATAAATGGGGTTTATTTGGTAGAAAATAAGATTGTTAAAAGGATTTCTGAAGGATTGTGTGACTAGAGAAAGGATGCCAAAAAATTTGAAAGTCAGCTTTGATTGTTCCTAATAAACTGTTTAACTGCTCCCCCAAGTGGATATTACATTATGTTGTGGGATAATTAAATATATTCTTAATAAACTACAAACATAAAATTATATACTTTTATTTGTTCTCACATTCTTTCTTGTAAGTCCTCCCTCACAGTGGCACAGTTGAATGAGAGGCTCATTATGCAGCTCATTATGCAGGCCTTTGTCTTCTCAGGTGTAAATCACAATGATATTCATGATAGTTGACGCCTACTCGCATATGACTTTTACCAACAAAAAGTGTTTTAGAAAATTTAAATCAATATATTGTTTTCTGTGAGTGAGTAAACAAGATGATTTTCACATCATTCAGAAAGAAAAATTCTAGGCTACAAGCTCCAGTCCTCAACTTTTCCGGCAACCAATTGTATGTATGTGTTTTATTGCCTTATTCAAGTGATTTAACATTTTTAGTTTTTCACTAACCATGCATAACATTTTTTTTCTCAAAAATACAATCATGTACATGCATGCATTTCACATATTATTATAGCCCAGTTTGTGCTGATTACAGTGATATTAGACTTTACCCATTTAGATATTTATAAGAAACTGAAAAAAGCACAAATGTCAGGGCATGACAAAACTTCTCAAGGCCCCAAAAATACCCTTAGACTCCAGAGGGTTAAACTGCAAAAAAAAAAAGGGGTAATATAATCACACATGCATTAGATCTGTATTTTTTCTAAACAATCATGCAAAATTTAACAGAGATTAGGTAAAAAAGAACACTGTAATATTTATAAAGCTTCAAAACCCAGTGTTGAATAAAAAATTGCAATTATAAACCACTAGATGTCACCGGAAGACCACTAATGAGCTCACTAAAGACTAAAACATTACAGTTTATGGGCTTGTTGAGGGATTCATCTAGAAAAATGTATATTACTATTATTTAATATTACTGTTCAAGCATTTCAGATCACATTGAGTCAAAGTTTACCAATTTATTCATACAGATATATCTAATGTTTATAATTATGCCAGATTATGATTGCAATGAAACCTGAAAAATGACATAGAAGCCCATAAAAACAGAAGACTTGCAATAGGTTTTATCACCCATCATTTATTTTAATTATCTATATATATAACAAAATGTGTGCATCTGTGTGTGGGTTTAAGCATGCTTATTGAGTATTAATATACTAGTTTAAACATTTCATGTTTGTGTGTGTCTGTAATTCTGTTCTATTCTTTTACTGTCAGCCATATCTAGGTTATTTAAAATCAGTGCAGTACTATTATCTAGACTGTGAAATTATACATAAATTGCGTATGCTTCTTTGGAATGAAATTAAGACAACATATAACAGTTATAAAGGTTAAAGAGACAGTCTTGTATGATAAATTGCATTTACGACCACTAGATGTCACTGGAAGACCACTAATGGGCTTTGCAGAGATATAGCCTCAGACTCATTTTGTGAAGATGCCTGACATCTGAAGCAGCGCTGTACAAAAACGGTTTCGTCTATTGACACGAAATCCATAACTTTTTGTCAGCACGGTCTGAAGATGATCTGATTCAATTTTGGTGAAAATCGGACAAACGGTTGAGGATGAGTTTAAAAAAAAAGGTTTTCAACATGAATCAAAATGGCGGACAGGAAGTTTTGCTTAATATGACATAATTGGTATGCATGTTGTCGGCATGTCCCAAGGAACATTTTGAGACATGTTTCATGATAATAGGCTAATGCAATCAAAAGTTATTAGCATTATTGGAAATGTAATAATTAGCGGTTATTGATTGGTTTATTACTCTTGACCAATAGGTGGCGCTGTGACCAAAATGATGTGGCGTGGTCAATGTGATGTGACAATGTCACATATTAAGTTTTGTGTAAATATCTCCAACCTTTGCAGAGATACAGCCTCAGATGCAGTTTGGCATCTTTCCAGCAAATTCGTTGGTACGCTAATTGAAAACGGTTACGTGTATCGACACAAATTCCATAACTTTTTGCCAGCATGGTCTGAAGATGATCCAAATCAAATTTGGTGAAAATCTGAGCAACGGTCTAGGAGGAGTTCGAAAAAGTAGGTTTTCAACATGAATCAAAATGGCGGACAGGAAATTTTGCCAAAATTGACAAATGGGGTATCGGTGTTCTCGGCATGACCCAAGGAATCTATCAACATCAGCTTTGTTACAATAGGCTAATGTATGCAAAAGTTATTAGCATTTTTCGAAAAAATCGTTATAACTATTGACCACAAGGTGGCGCTGCCCCCAATTTTTTTGTGTACATTCAGGGCATGGAGCCGGACATTTTTGTAATTATTTGCGAAACGATACGGAACTTCATTCTTAAGATACAGCAATTTACAACTAAATCCAAAATGGCCGATGCCCAAAATGGCCGAATTGGGAAAATTCGGTATCATTCGACTCGGAATGATGCACTGAATCTAAAGACACCACTTTTGTGATTTTTGGCAAAACCGTTCAGAAGTTATGAGCAAAAACATGCATTTTTCATATCTCCTGACCACTAGGGGGCACAGCGCCGAAACACTGCAGGTAGTCCCAGGGAATGGTTGTTATAAGACCCACCAAGATTGGTCTCGATAGGCCAAACCGTTGCGGAGATATAGCCTCACGTTCACGTTTGCGTGCTTTTCGAAGAATTCGTTCATGAGCTATTCGGAAACGGTTTGAGAAATCAACTTGAATTCCATAACTTTTTGCCAGCATGGTCTGAAGATTATCTGATTCAATTTTCGTGACAATCGGTGCAACGGCCTAGGACGAGTTCGAAAAAGTAGGTTTTACGAACAATTGACGATAGCGAAAAAACTAAGCCTTGCGATTTTTGAATTTCTGTGTCCATTCGACTCGGCATGAGCAAAGGAATCACAGGAAAAAAGAATTTTCATTTTGTGGCTTACGGTTCAAGAGTTATTAGCATCAAGTTTTTGAAAGTTTAGACAATTGGTGGCGCTAGAGAGTTTGAGTTAGAGACTTCAAATTTGCTACAGTTAATGTTCAGACAGTCCTCTATTAGTGTGCCAAATTATACAACTTTCCCGCAATCGGTTCTATGGGCTACCATAGACTTGGGGTGGAAGAAGAAGAATAATAATAAATATAGCTGCAAGCAGCAATAACGGGGCCAAGCACTACAGAAGCAAGCTTCAGACGAATGGCAGGAATGAGTAATTAAGACAGTTTTAAGATTATTTTAGGCAAAATGGCTTAAAAACAATGAACACAACAACTAGTAATAGGATTTATTGGCTTATCACATGTAACCAATAGGTGGCGCTGTTACCAAATTAGTTTGGAATGGTCAGTGTGAGGTGACGATGACACATACAAAGTTTGGTGCAAATATGTCAAAGCTTTGCAGAGATACAGCCTCAAATGAATGTTGGCATAATTGCAGCAAATTCGTTGATGCGCTAAATGAGAACCGTTTCGTATATCGACATGAAATCCATAACATTTTGCCAGCATGGTCTGAAGATGATCCACGTCCAATTTGGTGAAAATCTGATTAACGGTCTAGGAGGAGTTCGAAAAAGTAGGTTTTCAACATTAATCAAAATGGCGGACAGGAAGTTCAGCCAAATAAGGAAAACTTGATATCTATGTTCTCGGCTTGACCCAAGGAATCTATTAAGATCAGCGTCATGTCAATAGCCAGATCTTTTCAAAAGTTATTAGCCTTTATGTAAATTGAGTTATAACTTTTGACCACTAGGTGGCTCTGTTTCAAAATATTTTGAGTACCTTCAGGGGATGATGTTGTTGGCACATTCTGAGTTGTGGAATATAACACCAATGCATTTGTTTAGTATAGCCTTTTATTTCACAAAACTGTATTGAAGTCAATGGGAATTTCATGTTTTGTTCTATTATAGCGCCACCAAGAGGCTCAGTCCCACCATTTCTTTTATGTGTCATCAGAGTGAGCCCATACATATGCGTGTCAATTTTGGTGAAAATATCTCAATTCACTTCAGAGTTATAGACATTTACATGAAAAAACACGTAAAAATTGACTGACTCTTGACTTTGATTGAATATTACTACCCCTTACTATCAATATTTTTGCATTTGGGCATTGGCGTTTAGCTATCGACCTATGTTTCCGAACTTCTGACGGTGGTTTCGTCTCGATCAGACAAGCGGTTTCGAAGATATAGCCAAATGTTTTTTAAGCGCTAAATCACAACGCTACACAAACCGTAAGGCAAAACCTAGCATGTTTGGTATTGTAGGACTCTGTAAGGTTTCAGGAGTCCAATTTGATGAGTCTGGTGAAAATACGTCGACCACACCCAAAGTTATAAGCATTTAAAAATAGAAGATCACCACTAGGTGGCGCTGTTTCGAAACTTCTCATACTCCTTCAGGACATTGTGCTGATGACCCATACCATGTTTCGTAACAATCCGTTGATGTGTTCAGAAAATACAGCATTTTAGCACAAAATTCAAAATGGCCGACAGTCAAAATGGCAGAAATGGTCAAATTGGATATCAGTCGACTCGGCATGTTGCCCTGAATCTAACAAGACCAATGTTATGATTTTTGGACAAACTGTTCAGAAGTTATAAGCAAAAATAGCAGTTTTTCATATCTCCGGATCAGTAGGTGGCGCTGCGCCCAATCACAGCATGTTGCCTCAGGTCATGCTTGTTATGACATGTACCAAGTTTGGTCTGAATAGGATAAGTCGTTGCCGAGATACAGCCTTACGACTGTTTTTGTAAGCACTACATAAAATTTGTTAGAGCGTTTATCGAAAACGGTTTGACGAATCAATTTGATTTGCATAACTTTTGGTCAGCACTGCCTGAGGATGATATGGTTTAATTTTCGTGTGAATCGGACAAACCGTCTAGGACGAGTTCGAAAAAGTAGGTTTTTAAAGAAATTCAAAATGGCGGTCATATTTCTATGACGGAAATGACTTCGTAGGGTGCAATCGAATCGGCATGAGCTCAGAAATCAGAGGAAAAAAGAATTTCGTTGATTGGCCTTAGGGTTAAAAAGTTATTAACAAAATTAAAGTGAAATTTTGGACAGTTGGTGGCGCTAGAGGGATTGACTTAGACACACCAAAATTGGTGTACTTAATGTTGGCACTGTCCTCTATCAGAATGTCAAACCATTACAACTTTCCCGCATTCGGTTCTATGGGCTGCCATAGACGCCCAGTCGGAAGAATAATAATAATAATAATAATAATAAGAACGCCAACAAAAACAAGAGGGTCCTACGCACCTTCGGTGCTTGGCCCCTAATAATAACGCCAACAAACACAATAGGTGCCTTCGCACCTTCGGTGCTTGGCCCCTAAATATAGCTGCAAGCAGCAATCACGGGGCCAAGCATTCCAGCGGCAACATCAGGAGCTAAGCATATGTAGCATCAAACCAAATGCAACAATGAATAATGAAATTAATAATTGCATGATTGTAATTGAAATGGCTGAAAATCGTTAATAAAAGTTCCACAGCGAGGAGCTAAGCATGGCATGGAGCATCAGACCAAATGCAACGAGGAAGAAAAGCAATTATTGGAAGAGTGTAATTGAAACAGCCGGTAAAACTCCAGTAAAATGATGCATTATCATTTTTGGAAAATAGTTGGCGCTGTAATCAAATTGCTTTGTTGTGTTCTGTGGGAGGTGACAATGTTGTGGGCAATTTCTTTCAAAATACTTACAGACCTTTAGGGCAATGAGTCGAACATGCCCACCGAGTTTCGTTCCGATCGACTTCCATTAACCTTGTCAAATAGATGCTTAAAGTTGTTTGGCCAATGGCGGCCATGTTTTTTAAGATAAGTGAAATTCCTCATAGAGCACTTGTGCCACATTGGGCCATACCAATTTTCAAGTTGATTGGATCAGCGGTTGCTTAGTTATAGCCATTTTAGTTTTTTTTTTTCATCCTGTAGCGCCACCAAGTGGCAGATATGGAAAAAAAAATAATTTGACTAAAGTTTTTGTTCATGCATATGAGTTCTGAGTTTGGTGAAGATATCTCATTTTGTTCCCTAGTTATAGCCTTTTTCATAAAATTGGTCCACGAATTTGAATGTTTTGGGTCACCTGGTTTTTTGTTCAGTCTTGATCAAACCACTGCAGTAATATTCTCAGGACTCTCTAGATCAATAACTTTGAAAAAATATGTTGTATTTTGTCCTTTGGTTAGATAACATTTAAACAGGCCTAAAAAACAAAAGATTTCTGTTGTGAATGGCATTAAACTGCAAAAAAAAAGGGGTAATATAATCACACATGCATTAGATCTGTATTTTTTCTAAACAATCATGCAAAATTTAACAGAGATTAGGTAAAAAAGAACACTGTAATATTTATAAAGCTTCAAAACCCAGTGTTGAATAAAAAATTGCAATTATAACCACTAGATGTCACCGGAAGACCACTAATGAGCTCACTAAAGACTAAAACATTACAGTTTATGGGCTTGTTGAGGGATTCATCTAGAAAAAATGTATATTACTATTATTTAATATTACTGTTCAAGCATTTCAGATCACATTGAGTCAAAGTTTACCAATTTATTCATACAGATATATCTAATGTTTATAATTATGCCAGATTATGATTGCAATGAAACCTGAAAAATGACATAGAAGCCCATAAAAACAGAAGACTTGCAATAGGTTTTATCACCCATCATTTATTTTAATTATCTATATATATAACAAAATGTGTGCATCTGTGTGTGGGTTTAAGCATGCTTATTGAGTATTAATGTTTGTGTGTGTCTGTAATTCTGTTCTATTCTTTTACTGTCAGCAATATCTAGGTTATTTAAAATCAGTGCAGTACTATTATCTAGACTGTGAAATTATACATAAATTGCGTATGCTTCTTTGGAATGAAATTAAGACAACATATAACAGTTATAAAGGTTAAAGAGACAGTGTTGTATGATAAATTGCATTTACGACCACTAGATGTCATTGGAAGACCACTAATGGGCTTTGCAGAGATATAGCCTCAGACTCATTTTGTGAAGATGCCTGACATCTGAAGCAGCGCTGTACAAAAACGGTTTCGTCTATTGACACGAAATCCATAACTTTTTGTCAGCACGGTCTGAAGATGATCTGATTCAATTTTGGTGAAAATCAGACAAACGGTTGAGGATGAGTTTAAAAAAAAAGGTTTTCAACATGAATCAAAATGGCGGACAGGAAGTTTTGCTTAATATGACATAATTGGTATGTATGTTGTCGGCATGTCCCAAGGAACATTTTGAGACATGTTTCATGATAATAGGCTAATGCAATCAAAAGTTATTAGCATTATTGGAAATGTAATAATTAGCGGTTATTGATTGGTTTATTACTCTTGACCAATAGGTGGCGCTGTGACCAAAATGATGTGGCGTGGTCAATGTGATGTGACAATGTCACATATTAAGTTTTGTGTAAATATCTCCAACCTTTGCAGAGATACAGCCTCAGATGCAGTTTGGCATCTTTCCAGCAAATTTGTTGGTACGCTAATTGAAAACGGTTACGTGTATCGACACAAATTCCATAACTTTTTGCCAGCATGGTCTGAAGATGATCCAAATCAAATTTGGTGAAAATCTGAGCAACGGTCTAGGAGGAGTTCGAAAAAGTAGGTTTTCAACATGAATCAAAATGGCGGACAGGAAATTTTGCCAAAATTGACAAATGGGGTATCGGTGTTCTCGGCATGACCCAAGGAATCTATCAACATCAGCTTTGTTACAATAGGCTAATGTATGCAAAAGTTATTAGCATTTTTCGAAAAAATCGTTATAACTATTGACCACAAGGTGGCGCTGCCCCCAATTTTTTTGTGTACATTCAGGGCATGGAGCCGGACATTTTTGTAATTATTTGCGAAACGATACGGAACTTCATTCTTAAGATACAGCAATTTACAACTAAATCCAAAATGGCCGACGCCCAAAATGGCCGAATTGGGAAAATTCGGTATCATTCGACTCGGAATGATGCACTGAATCTAAAGACACCACTTTTGTGATTTTTGGCAAAACCGTTCAGAAGTTATGAGCAAAAACATGCATTTTTCATATCTCCTGACCACTAGGGGGCACAGTGCCGAAACACTGCAGGTAGTCCCAGGGAATGGTTGTCATAAGACCCACCAAGATTGGTCTCAATAGGCCAAACCGTTGCGGAGATATAGCCTCACGTTCACGTTTGCGTGCTTTTCGAAGAATTCGTTCATGAGCTATTCGGAAACGGTTTGAGAAATCAACTTGAATTCCATAACTTTTTACCAGCATGGTCTGAAGATTATCTGATTCAATTTTCGTGACAATCGGTGCAACGGCCTAGGACGAGTTAGAAAAAGTAGGTTTTACGAACAATTGACGATAGCGAAAAAACTAAGCCTTGCGATTTTTGAATTTCGGTGTCCATTCGACTCGGCATGAGCCAAGGAATCACAGGAAAAAAGAATTTTCATTTTGTGGCTTACGGTTCAAGAGTTATTAGCATCAAGTTTTTGAAAGTTTAGACAATTGGTGGCGCTAGAGAGTTTGAGTTAGAGACTTCAAATTTGCTACGGTTAATGTTCAGACAGTCCTCTATTAGTGTGCCAAATTATACAACTTTCCCGCAATCGGTTCTATGGGCTGCCATAGACTTGGGGTGGAAGAAGAAGAATAATAATAATAATAAATATAGCTGCAAGCAGCAATTACGGGGCCAAGCACTCCAACGGCAAATGTAGGAGCTAAGCATGGCATGAAGCATCACACCAAATACATTAATGAGCAATAACAGTAATTTTGGAATTATTGTAATTGAAATGGCAAAAAAAAAATCATAATACCACCTCTAGTAGCATGATTACTTGGCTTATAAAGTTTGACCAATAGGTGGCACTGTTATGAAATCAATTTGGTGTACTCTGTTTGACTTTTCAATGACACACACAAAGTTTGGTGTTAATATGCCACAGCATTCCAGAGATGCAGCCTCAAGTGTCATTTTGTCATTGTGTTTCAACTTCGTCGCTTTGGTATGCGAAAACGGTTTTGTCTATCGACATAAAATCTATAACTTTGTGTCAACATAGTCTGAAGATCATCTGATTCGAATTTGGTGACAATTGGACATACGGTTCATGAGGAGTTCGAAAAAGTAGGTTTTCCACATAAATCAAAATGGTGGACCGGAACTTCAGTAAACACTGGCATATTTGGTATCTATGTTATCGGCATAAGCCAGGGAATATTTTGAGCCCAGTTTCTTTGCAATAGGCTAATGGACTAAAAAGTTATTAGCATTTTAAAAAGTGTAATTACTCATGGTTAATGAATGGTTTATTACTCTTGACCAATAGGTGGCGCTGTTACCACATTTATGTGGCATGGTCAGTGTGAGGTGGCGATGACACATACAAAGTTTGGTGCAAATATGTCAAAGTGTTGCAGAGATACAGCCTCAAATGCATTTTGGCACCCTTCCAGCAAATTCGTTGATGCGCTAAATGAGAACCGTTACGTATATCGACACAAAATCCATAACTTTTTGCCAGCATGGTCTGAAGATGATTCACGTCAAATTTGGTGAAAATTGGGCTAACGGTCTAGGAGGAGTTCGAAAAAGTAGGTTTTCAACATTAAGCAAAATGGCGGACAGGAAGTAAGGCCAATTTTCACATTATTGGTATCAATACTCTCGGCATGACCCACAGAATATAGCGAGACCATTTTAATTTTAATAGACTAATTTATTCAAAAGTTATTAGCGTTTATGTGATATTTCATTATAACTATTGGCCACAAGGTGGCGCTGCCACCAAACTTTTTGAGTACCTTCAGGGCATGGAGCCGAATATTTTTGTAATTATTTGCGAAACGATACGATGCTGCGTTCAAAAAATACAGCATTTTGAAACATAATTCAAAATGGCCGACGCCTAAAATGGCCGACACAGGAAAATTGGATATCATTCGACTCGACATGACTCACTGAATCTAAAGAGACCAGTTGTGTGATTTTTGGCCAAACCATTCAGTAGTTATAAGCCAAAATATGCATTTTTCATATCTCCTGACCACTAGGTGGCGCTGTGTCGAAACACAGCAGGTAGTCTCAGTTCATGCTTGTTATAACACACGCCAAGTTTGGTCTCAATATGACAAACTGTTGCCGGGATATAGCCTCACGTGCATGTTTGCGTGCTTTTCGTCAAATTTGTTTACGTGTCATTCGACAACAGTTGGACGAATCAACTTGAATTCCATAACTTTTTGCCAGCATGGTCTGAAGATGATCTGAGCCAATTTTCGTGGCAATCGGACTAACCGTCTAGGACGAGTTCGAAAAAGTAGGTTTTTCGAATAATTGAAAATAGCGAAAAAACTAAACCTTGCGATTTTTGAATTTTAGGGTTCATTCGACTTGGCCTGAGCCAAGGATTCAGAGGAAAAAAGAATTTCCATTTTCTGGCTTACGGTTCAAAAGTTATTAGCATACAAACATTGAAAGTTTGGACAAGTGGTGGCGCTAGAGAGTAGGAGTTAGAGGCTTCAAATTTGCTATAGTTAATGTTGGGACTGTCCTCTATCAGTGTGCCAAATTATACAACTTTCCCGCAAACGGTTCTATGGGCTGCCATAGACTTGCGGCGGAAGAAGAAGAAGAAGAAGAATAATAATAACGCCAACGAAAACAATAGGTGCCTACGCACCTTCGGTGCTTGGCCCCTAAATATAGCTGCAAGCAGCAATAACGGGGCCAAGCACTACAGAAGCAAGCTTCAGACGAACGGCAGGAATGAGTAATTAAGACAGTTTTAAGATTATTTTAGGCAAAATGGCTTGAAAACAATCAACACAACAACTAGTAATAGGATTTATTGGCTTATCACGTGTAACCAATAGGTGGTGCTGTTACCAAATTAGTTTGGAACGGTCAGTGTGAGGTGTCGATGACACATACAAAGTTTGGTGCAAATATGTCAAAGCTTTGCAGAGATACAGCCTCAAATGCATTTTGGCACCCTTCAAGCAGATTTGTTGATGCGCTAAATGAGAACCGTTTCGTATGTCGACACGAAATCCATAACTTTTTGCCAGCATGTTCTGAAGATGAGCCACGTCAAATTTGGTGAAAATCTGACAAACGGTCTAGGAGGAGTTCGAAAAAGTAGGTTTTCAACATTAATCAAAATGGCGGACAGGAAGTTCAGCCAAATAAGGAAAACTTTGTATCTATGTTCTCGACTTGACCCAAGGAATCTACAAAGACCAGCGTCATGTCAATAGCCAGATTTATTCAAAAGTTATTAGCCTTTACATAAATTGAGTTATAACTTTTGACCACTAGGTGGCGCTGTTTCAAAATATTTTGAATACCTTCAGGGGATGGTGTTGTTGGCACATTCTGAGTTTCGTAATATTACACCAATGCATTTGTTTAGTATAGCATTTTATTTCACAAAACTGTATTGAAGTCAATGAGAATTTCATGTTTTGTTCTATTATAGCGCCACCAAGAGGCTCAGTCCCACCATTTTTTTTATGTGTGCTCAGAGTGAGCCCATACATATGTGTGTCAATTTTGGTGAAAATATCTCAATTCACTTCAGAGTTATAGACATTTATATGAAAAAGCACGTAAAAAATGACTGACTCTTGACTTTGATTGAATATTACTACCCCTTACTATCAATATTTTGGTATTTGGGCATTGGCATATAGCTATCGACCTATGTTTCCGAACTTCTGACGGTGGTTTCGTCTCGATCAGACAAGCGGTTTCGAAGATATAGCCAAATGTTTTTTAAGCGCTAAATCACAACGCTACACAAACCGAAAGGCAAAACCTAGCATGTTTGGTATCATAGGACTCGGTAAGGTTTCAGGAGTCCAATTTGATGAGTCTCGTGAAAATAAGTCAACCACACCCAAAGTTATAAGCATTTAAAAAAAGAAGATCACCACTAGGTGGCGCTGTTTTGAAACTTCTCACGCTCCTTCAGGACATTGTGCTGATGAACCATACCAAGTTTCGTAACAATCTGCTGATGCGTTCTTAAAATACAGCATTTTAGCACAAAATTCAAAATGGCCGACAGTCAAAATGGCCGAAATGGTCAAATTGGATATCAGTCGACTCGGCATGTTGCCCTGAATCTAACAAGACCAATGTTATGATTTTTGGACAAACTGTTCAGAAGTTATAAGCAAAAATAGCAGTTTTTCATATCTCCGGATCAGTAGGTGGCGCTGCGCCCAATCACAGCATGTTGCCTCAGGTCATGCTTGTTATGACATGTACCAAGTTTGGTCTGAATAGGATAAGTCGTTGCCGAGATACAGCCTTACGACTGTTTTTGTAAGCACTACATAAAATTTGTTAGAGCGTTTATCGAAAACGGTTTGACGAATCAATTTGATTTGCATAACTTTTGGTCAGCACTGCCTGAGGATGATATGGTTCAATTTTCGTGTGAATCGGACAAACCGTCTAGGACGAGTTCGAAAAAGTAGGTTTTTAAAGAAATTCAAAATGGCGGTCATATTTCTATGACGGAAATGACTTCGTAGGGTGCAATCGAATCGGCATGAGCTCAGAAATTAGAGGAAAAAAGAATTTCGTTGATTGGCCTTAGGGTTAAAAAGTTATTAACAAAATTAAAGTGAAATTTTGGACAGTTGGTGGCGCTAGAGGGATTGACTTAGACACACCAAAATTGGTGTACTTAATGTTGGCACTGTCCTCTATCAGAATGTCAAACCATTACAACTTTCCCGCATTCGGTTCTATGGGCTGCCATAGACTCCCAGTCGGAAGAATAATAATAATAATAATAAGAACGCCAACAAAAACAAGAGGGTCCTACGCACCTTCGGTGCTTGGCCCCTAATAATAACGCCAACGAACACAATAGGTGCCTTCGCACCTTCGGTGCTTGGCCCCTAATAACGCCAACGAAAACAATAGGTGCCTACGCACCTTCGGTGCTTGGCCCCTAATAATAATAATAAGAACGCCAACAAAAACAAGAGGGTCCTACGCACCTTCGGTGCTTGGCCCCTAATAATAAAAATAATAAAACTTATCTTAGGGATGTTTACATTCATTAAACACAATAAATTAACTGAAAAAATATATATATATATTGTGACGAGCACTCCCAGAGGAATCAGCGTCGCCCTGGAAACCAAACCAAAACACCTGCACGTCCTCGTCACCGGCTGATCGGTCACAGCTGCTCCCCATCAGCCAGCACATTGAAAAGCAGCACATGTTGCACTGAGAAGAGGTTCTCAAACAGAACGCAAAGCTGGACTAACCCCTCTCTCCTATCCCCACAGAAAGCAGCGAGTGACCGACAGCCCACACCCTTTGGAGCACGTCAGGACACCCACTTTCCCCTTGATTGGCACAGAGGAGCACGGAGAGCACACGGGGAGCACCAACCAGCGGAAAGCAGATCAGGACACTTCACCAGGCACCCTTCACTTTTCAATAAACCCACCCTCCGGGGCTTTTGATTTCACGTACCTCTTGTCGAGTGGTTCTTCACCCCGTGACAGTGGTGGAGAATGCGGGCAGAACAGTGAGGAATCACCGACAAGGTCACCGCCCCAACTCCTAATTTTTTTTTTTGCTTTCTGTCAGCAGCACCACGGAAGGCGGCACGCGCGGCCCCGCGATGGAGGACGTCTTACAACGCCTCGCTGAGGTTAGCATCCGCCAGCAGCAAATAGCGGAACACCTCGCCACTCGCCTGGGCAGGACGGAGGATGAACTCGCCGCCGTCCGGGCGGCCGCGGCCCAGCGCGTTCCGCTACCTGAGCCTCGGGCACAAGCCACCCGTCTGTTGCCCAAGATGACGGCCGATGACGATGTGGAAGCCTTCCTTCAGGTCTTTGAAAACACTGCCCACCGAGAGGGATGGCCAGAGGACGAGTGGGCACGTGCGCTGGCACCCCTACTCACCGGTGAAGCACAGAGGGCTTACTTCTCGCTCCCCCTGACGAGTGCCGACAGTTATGTCGAAGTGAAGCGAGAGATCCTGGCGAGGCTGGGCCTCTCCCCTGTAAGTGCCGCCCAGCAGTTCCACGAGTGGGAATACAAGCCCCGGGTGCCAGCCCGTGCCCAGGCAGCCGAACTCAGCCGCCTTGCCCAGCACTGGCTGTTGGCAGGAAACCCCACACCAACACAGGTAGCGGAACGAGTGGTGGTCGATCGCCTCCTGCGCGCACTACCTCGCGCCCACCGACAGGCCGTCGGCATGAGGGACCCACGTGACGTCCGGGAACTAGTGGAGGCGATCGAGCTGGCGGATGCCGTTCATCCCAGCGGGGCAGGGGACCGACTGCCGCCATTCCCCCGGAGGGTGGTCCAGGAGCGACGCCTGCTCGAAGGCACCGCGCGACCCGTCAGCAGGCCGACGGTTCCCCCACCGCGAGATGAGCCCATGCCAAGTGCCGAACCACCGTCGCCTCCGCGAGCCTGGCTGGCAGGCTGCATCCTTCACCAACGGGTGCCGGCGGGAGCCCCCGAAGCAGATGTGAAGGTGGATGGAAGACGGTTCCGGGCCCTGTTGGACTCAGGCAGTGCGGTCACCCTCATCCAGGCGCGGCTGTGCGCCCCGCGAAGCGGCCGGAAAAACTTCCTACCGATTACCTGTGTGCACGGAGACACTCATCAAGTACCGGCCCGTGAGATGGTCATTTCGTCCCCCCAAGGCACCTGGCCAGTGGAGGTAGGCCTGGTGAAGGACCTGCCGGTGGCCGTACTGCTTGGAAGGGATTGGCCCGGCTTCGAAAAGCTGCTGTCCGCCGCTACTCAGCCTGCCAGCCCCAAGGGGAACCGTCGAAGACCGAGGCGGCCGCCTGGACCCCGCCGCCGACCGGCCCTGCTCGTCTCCGACAGTGGGAGAGAAGGTGAGGCCCCCTCCCAATCTACTAATCTGTTTTATGATGTCTACCAACAGGCCGCTGGAGGGGGCTCTTTCGCCAAGGAACAGCGGGAGGACGACCGACTCAAGCACTGTTGGAGCCAGGTGCGAGTCGTGGATGGAGAGGACGTCCTCCCCCGGCCCCACCCTCTCCCACATTTTGTCGTAGAGAATGGCCTGCTGTATTGTGTCGCCCAGCGTAGGGGGGGAGGAGAAAAAGTTACTAGTTGTGCCTCGTGCCAAGACCGAGACCATTCTGGAGCTGGCCCATTCCCACCCCATGGCAGGACACCTCGCGGCAGCCAATACTGCCCAACGCATCCGCGACCGTTTCCATTGGCCGGGCCTGGGCGCCGAGGTAAAGCGGTTCTGCCAGGCCTGCCCGACCTGTCAGGCCACGTCGCCCCGGACTCCTCCCCCCAGCCCGCTCATCCCGCTGCCTATCATCGAGGTGCCCTTCGAGCGGATTGGAATGGACATAGTGGGGCCGTTGCCGAAGTCTGCCCGAGGGCATGAGCACATCCTGGTCATCGTCGACTATGCCACCCGGTACCCAGAAGCAGTCCCCCTGCGGAAGGCCACCGCAAAGTCCATCGCCCAGGAGCTGTTTCTGCTGGCCAGCCGAGTCGGCCTCCCCTCAGAGATCCTGACTGACCAGGGAACCCTTTATGTCCCGGCTAATGGCTGACCTCTGCCGGCTGCTGCGGGTGAAGCAGTTGAGGACCCCTGTTTATCACCCCCAGACTGATGGCCTCGTAGAGAGATTTAACCAGACCCTCAAGCAAATGCTCAGACGTGTGGCGGCGGAGGACAAGCGGGATTGGGACCTCATGATCCCCTACGTGCTCTTCGGGATCCGCGAAGTTCCCCAGGCCTCAACTGGCTTCACCCCCTTCGAGCTCCTGTTTGGCCGTCAACCCCGGGGCCTCTTGGACGTGGCCCGGGAAGCGTGGGAGCAGCAGCCGGCCCCGCATCGTACCGTCATCGAACATGTCCGGCAAATGAGGGAACGGATCGACTGAGTGATGCCGTTAGTCCGGGAACACCTCACCAGGGCCCAACAAGCGCAGCAACGTCATTATGACCGGACAGCCCAGCCACGGGAGTTCCAACCGGGAGACCGCGTCATGGTCCTGGTCCCCAGCTCCGCCTGCAAATTTCTGGCCTCCTGGAAGGGGCCCTACTCGGTCGTCGAGAGGGTTGGACCGGTCACTTACCGCCTGAGACAGCCGGGACGACGGCAGGCGGAGCAACTCTACCACGTCAACCTCCTAAAGAAATGGGTGGGGACCCGGGACCAAGTAGCTGCCCTAAAACTCACCGAGCCCGTGGTTGTGGATATCAACCCCCACCTTTTGGCTGCCCAGAAGACGGAGCTGCAGCACCTGGTCAGTCAGTTCCAGGATGTGTTCTCCTCTCAGCCCGGGCAGACCAACGTGCTTCAACACCATATCCGGACGCCCCCAGGAGTCGTCGTTAGGCAACGGCCCTACCGAGTCCCGGAGGCTCGTCGGCAGGCTATTGAGGAAGAGGTCCAACAGATGCTGAAGTTGGGGGTAATAGAACCATCCCGGAGTCCGTGGTCCAGCCCCATTGTGATGGTCCCAAAGCCGGATGCCACCCTCCGCTTTTGTAACGGCTTCCGCCGCCTGAACGAAGTCTCCGAATTCGACGGGTACCCCATGCCTCGGGTGGACGAACTGCTGGACCGGCTAGGAAGGGCCCGGTATATCAGCACCCTAGACCTAACCAAGGGCTATTGGCAGGTACCGCTCTCCGAGGCCGCCAAGCCGAAAACCGCCTTCTCCACCCCCAGTGGCCACTGGCAGTACCGGACCCTTCCCTTCGGCCTACATGGGGCCCCCGCGACGTTCCAGCGGATGATGGACATCCTCCTGCGGCCTCACCAAGCTTACGCGGCCGCCTACCTGGATGACGTCGTGGTCCACTCCGAGGCGTGGGACGAACATCTGGATCGTCTGCGGAGGGTGCTCTCGGAGCTCCGGCGGGCTGGACTTACCGCCAACCCCCGAAAATGCCACCTAGCCCTCTCTGAGGCCAAGTACCTGGGCTATCAAGTCGGCCGAGGACTCATCCGGCCGCAAGACAAGAAAGTTAAGGCCATCCACGCCGCACCAAGACCGGAGACAAAGACCCAGGTACGAGCCTTCTTGGGGTTGGCGGGTTATTATCGTTGTTTTATCCCCAACTTCTCCTCTTTAGCCGCCCCCCTGACAGACCTGACCAGGAAGGGGCAGCCGGAGAAAGTATGCTGGACCCCGTCGGCGGAAGAAGCCTTCTCCCAGGTGAAAGCAGCACTCACGTCCTCGCCGGTACTCCGCGCCCCGGACTTTAGCTGCCCCTTCCTGCTGCAGACGGATGCTTCCGACACAGGACTAGGAGCGGTCCTCTCCCAAATTCAGGAAGGTGAGGAGCATCCGATCATCTACATCAGCAGGAAGCTGTCCCCCGCCGAGAGGAAATACGCCGCTGTGGAGAAGGAAGCCCTGGCCATCAGGTGGGCAGTCCTGGAGCTCCGGTACTACCTCCTGGGCCGCAAGTTCACCCTGGTAACCGACCACGCGCCCCTACAGTGGATGGCCCGCGCCAAGGACACCAACGCCAGGGTGACTCGCTGGTTCCTAGCGCTCCAGGACTTCCACTTCGAAGTCCGCCATCGAGCTGGGGCCGCCAACGCGAACGCCGATGGCCTCTCCCGGATCTGGACAGCTTATGCAGGTCTGTCAGGGGTCATTCCCCACCCTCCCCTAATCTCACCCCTACTTTCTACATGTCTTCGCAGGACCAGAACGACGCTTAGGGGGGAGGGGATGTGACGAGCACTCCCAGAGGAATCAGCGTCGCCCTGGAAACCAAACCAAAACACCTGCACGTCCTCGTCACCGGCTGATCGGTCACAGCTGCTCCCCATCAGCCAGCACATTGAAAAGCAGCACATGTTGCACTGAGAAGAGGTTCTCAAACAGAACGCAAAGCTGGACTAACCCCTCTCTCCTATCCCCACAGAAAGCAGCGAGTGACCGACAGCCCACACCCTTTGGAGCACGTCAGGACACCCACTTTCCCCTTGATTGGCACAGAGGAGCACGGAGAGCACACGGGGAGCACCAACCAGCGGAAAGCAGATCAGGACACTTCACCAGGCACCCTTCACTTTTCAATAAACCCACCCTCCGGGGCTTTTGATTTCACGTACCTCTTGTCGAGTGGTTCTTCACCCCGTGACTATATATATATATATATATATATATATATATATATATATATAAAACCAACTATAGAACACATTATTCTTCTACATACCTAACATTGTACTCTCAAATGCCATCTTTACATTACAAACCATTTCCATACAACTATTTTTGCATTTAATTTAATTATTCTAAACTTTGATTATATATTTATTGATTGTATATTTTAATGCATCTGTTTTATCAATTATCAATTACATACCTAACAATAAAAAATATTTCTGGTTAAAATTTATGATGTTTCTTACACAAACTAAACTTGATATTTGCAAAATATTTTAGAAATAAACTAATTCAACAGGAACACATTAAGTTACATTAAAACACATTTCTACCAAACAAAACATTAGAGACATGATACTCAAACCACATTTTGCATAATACTGCACACTGAAAACGTATAAGTAAACTTTGTGCAATGAAGTCTTTTAAAACACAGCAATCTCCCTTTCAACCAGTAGATTTAAATGCCATACCATCTCTTCAAACCTTGCCACCCGTCCCATTCACAAAACAACTACATTCATCCACAAAATGGCTACATTCATCCACAATACAGAGAAAAAAAAAAAAACATTTACTTTCACATTTTATTACCTTAATTCAAATCTTTTAAAGACTAATCAAACCCTGAAAAATTGTTTAAGGACAACAATATCATGTTGTACACAAACAAATTAATTCAATAAAATTTTATATGCATTGAACTCAATAAAATTTACCTTTAACAAAATATTTATTAGTTCTATTGTTTTCGCCCCTTTTTTTCTTAACACCATTTATTCCAACGTTGAACTAAAAATTACAAACTATCACACACATTATTTGTCCACAAAAAAAATGTAAAACCTTCCATCCAACAACTACTTTTGCATTGTTTACTTATTCTAAACTTTTGTTACATATTTCAACAGACTTAGACCAAAATAAAATATAGACCAAATTACATTTATGCCAAACAAAACACTATACTAATAACTTCTGCAAATTGTTATTTTTTTCTTTTAGAAACATTTTGCACATCTTACTCAACACACATTTTGAATAATAATACATACTGAAAATACTTTTAGAAACGAGCACAAAGACGTTAAAAATAACATAACATAACTATTAGCAATTAACTGACATAAAATAAACATTATTCCTCTAAGTACCTACTCACCATCCACTAGAATGCTTTACCCTACACCACAAAAAAATTACACTAAACATACACTAAAATAAAAACATAAAATATATTGATTCCTACCTCTGCATTAGTTAAATGTTACCCTACCAAAAATTAAAGCTTGTTCCTTTGTCTCAATACATAAAAATACATTTGCTTCAAATTGAATATCATCACTTGCTAATGTTAATGCCAGCAATCACATTTATATTAACCACTAAGTTAGCGCTTCTCTAACATTTATTTATCTGCATTTGAAAAATAACACTCAAAAAATATATCACTGTAAAAAATAAACAAGGACAAACAACAGTAAATCACTTTTTTTTTCTTGCAATGTTTGAACTACTCCCCAGACACTAAGAATTAATCAAGCGGTCAAACAACAACAACAAAAAAACTTACATCTTTCTTACATCATATACACATGCATACTTTTCAGAAACTTTGTCAGCCTACACTTTCTTTAACAAGCGCAGTAATTGAACAAACATCAGTGTTTCCAACAATGCTTAATTTAAATCACTCTGATTGACCATTACATACATAAACTCAGCAACATTGTATATAATATTCTATAAAGAGCAACACTGTAAAACACATAATCTGGTCTAATTATCCTACCGCAATATACACTTTACCATTCACTTTCACATTAGATTTTTTGGCACTACCATTAATATATATATTTTTTTTAGTTGTTGTAAATGTTTTCCTTTGTTGTGGTTTTGTCTTTTTTAATTCACTCAACAAAATTCCAAAACATAACTTTCTGATTTAACATTTTTCAAATTTGCCTTTTTAAAACAAACACTTTATCACTTACCCTACTGAAGCTGTTCCTTGAAATGTCTCAAATAGATGCTGTAGCAAAAACAATAGTCCAATACTCTTGTCTCAGATAGCCTTCTTTCTATTATACAAAGGTGACCAATGTAAAATTGTGTCACACAATTCCTGAAACCTGCTTTTTAAGAGTGGCATGATGTCATCAAAATGTGGGTGGTCCCAGCACACCCTCATTTCTCAAAATATATTTCTTCTTTTATTCATTTATTTATTTAACTCTTTTCCATTGGCTGCTGTTGCTTAATAGAGTATCTTTACCTAAAATTTATATATTATGTGTTTTTCTTTCTTTGAAAAAACAGACAAAAAACAATTAATTAACCCTATAATAAAACTGGCCTAACAATACCTTTTTTCCCCTCATTTTTATGCTACTTTTCTACTGTTAGAATAAGATTTCCTTTCATCAGAGCCCTTGTGTTTTTTCTATGTGTTTTCCTCATTGCTTCTTCTGTTCAAATACTCAATACTCAAACAAATATAAAAATGTATAAAATTTCTAAGTAGGCCTACTATATTTATGTGTCATATATTAACACATATACTTTTTTTTGCATTTTACTCTGCATAAAATTTCACATCTCACAATTACTTGATTTTACAATAGAATATATTTTTTCATGGCAATGCAGATAACTACTTAATTAAACTGTACATAAAATTCAGTTGTTCTATAGTGCTACACTGTAGTGTGTACAACTCAAATATTAACAATTTCTACTAGATGCCTAGTTAAAAGACATAAATTATCCATTTTCCTTTAATAGTTGTTACACAAATGCTTAAAGATCATTAAACATTTGTTAAATGGCATGTCAACCAATATAAGCAAAATTAACAAATGAAATTGAATTGTAAAATGTTACCAAACTTTTATAGATTACTCTCAAATAAATTTAATATGCTTTACTGGCATGATAAAAACTATAAATTTGTATTGCCAAAGCAATTCCAGCTGAACTGTTTACAATTACTGAACATATGTATTAAAAGAAATAAAAAGAATACTAATAATAGCAATAATATCATAAAATATAAAAGTATTAAGCATGTAGTGCAGACTGAATTACTAATGTATGTAAGTATATAAACAAAATAAAATAAAAAATAATATAAAAAAGGGATAAGACAGAATTATAGAGGCAAAAAATATATCTAAATTATAAAATAAAATATTATGGCATAATATAATCTCCTGTGCTGGGCAGCTTGAATGTTTTCTCGTAACTGGCAGACACATATTATACCGCATACACAGCAATTCTTGTATTCTCCTATCAGATGTGGCAATTTCATGAAAAATATATACCAATTGTATTGAAAGGTTCTACAAAATATTTTAGTCTTTAACCATACCACTGCATAGTATTCCCAATTATTAAACAATAGAAAGAATTTTAAACATTGTATGAATGAGATATTTGAGCAATAAAAATACAATAAAAATACATTAAGTAATAAAAAATTAAGGGAAAAAAATATTAACTGTATATACCAATTACAGTGTATCCTGAAATTGCTGGAAATCAGCATTTACACCACTGCTCATATAGTCAGGAATTTACATGCTAATAACCTTAATACAGATGGTAAAAATACAGAGGCACTATATAGTCAATAAACTCACTCTATTCATATAGACTGCATTCACCCTGATAGCTATCAGAGACAGATTAAACACACAAAGATGTGCACTCATAGAGATGTTAATTATGCAGATACAGCCACATTTTCCTGTCTATACACACACTGACAAAAGAAAGTCGTTAAAAGGATTATCCGTCTGCCTCCTCTCTACAGATGTGTGAACTACTTCAAGGTGAAAGTCAAAACATTTGACTTCATTGAAACACTTGAAAACTTACATACATCAATGGAAATATATTTTCACTGATTTTTGTTTTTCAACATCTAATGTTTCATAAGCCTCTTCCTTTAATTTTAATTGACTTTTCTCATGTAGGCTCAATTTTCATTTACTCTTCACAACTCTCTCATGTAAACATAAAAAATGTTTCATTAATTCCATACTTTTTTTGGTTCACTAATACATAATACAATCTACAAACCAAAAAAAGAACCTTGTTTGACAAAATGACTGTACCCAAAACAATTTACTACTTCATGCAATTTTTCTAAACATATAAAATATCCTTTCTTTTCAAAAAAAATACTTTATTTCACATATATTGTACCTGATATACCATTTTACGATAAAAAAACACAAACATCTTTATATTATACTAGCCATGACCTTATTATTGACAACACACAGTCCCAGATCTTCTGTGATCAAATCAATAAAATACATTTACTACAACATGTAAAAACTCAATATTAACCCCCATGTGATTTAAACCAACACAGTAAACTGAAATACATTATTGCCATTATGCCAATTACCCCCAAATTTGTACAAGTTTCTACTGTTACTTAATAGAGAAACTTTACCTAAAAATTAAATCTTTTGTTTTTCACTTTCTTTTTATTCGATTCATTTTCCTGTCAATACAAACACTGTCTTTACAGTGAACAAATACACAAAAGAAAGTCGTTAAGAGGATTATCTGTCTGCCTCCTCACTACAGTCATGTGATCTACTTCAACATAAAAGTCAAGACATTTTACTTGACCAAAAGCAACACGTGAAGCATAAAACATTTAAAAAGTATTTCATTAATTCCAGAATTTTTTTATTTTGATCAGCAATATATAATACAATCTACAAAATGAACGAAAGCACAAATTAGTAAGAAAGTACTTTTTTGGATTGTTGCATTGGTTTATTACAACTAAAATTTCATGTCCAAAACCCATATCACCTTAATGTACAATAACAAAAAAGAACCTTGCTTGAGAAAATGACTGTACCCCAAACAATTTTCTACTTCATGCACTAATTTCTCTAAACATACAACATGTTTTTGTAAAAAAAAAAAATACTTTATTTCACATATGTTGTACCTGATATACAATTTTATGATAAAAAACATAACTTATGCAATGTGTCTTGACAGACACATGAACATCTTTATATAATTCTAGCCATGACCTTATTTTTTTAACACTGATTCCCAGATCTTCTGTGATCAAATCAATAAAATACATTTACTACAACATCTAAAAACTCAAAGAAATATGAACACCACATAATTTAAACCAACACAGTCAATTAAAATACATTATTCCCATTATTACAAATCTCCCCAAAATTTTAGCAAGTTTCTACGTTAACTCTTTTATATTTAGACATGTAGACTTATTATTCACAATAACATAAATTATAAAAAAAAAACACACAAAGTGTATAAAAAATATAGCAAAGATAACAAATCACCTATGCACACCTCAACATTTACAACAATTACATTTATCTGAAAAAAAAAATCTTTATTATACAAGATACATACAACAGTTAGAATATATACAAAAATACTTTTGCTGCTTTTTCCTCCCACTTCCTACTACTATTTTTTAATTATTTAACTTTTTGGTATCAGCTACTGTTACTTAATAGAGAAACTTTACCTAAAAAATAAATCTATTATGTTTTGTTTTTCACATTCTTTTTATTCGATTCATTTTCCTGTCAATACAAACACTGTCTTTACAGTGAACAAATACACAAAAGAAAGTCGTTAAGAGGATTATCCGTCTGCCTCCTCTCTACAGTCATGTGATCTACTTCAAGATAAAAGTCAAGACATTTTACTTGACCAAAAGCAACACGTGAAAAGTTATATACATCAATGGGAATGTATTTTCACTGATTATTGCTTTCAAACATCTAATGCTTCTTAAGCCTCATTTACTCTTCTCTTCACAATTCTTTCATGTAAACATAAAATATATAAAGAAGTATTTAATTAATTCCATGCACTTTTTGGGGTCAGTAATATATAATACAATCTTCACAACCAATGAAAGCACAAATTAGTAAGAAAGTACTTTTTTGGATTGTTGATTAGGTTTATTACAACTGAAATTTAATGTCCAAAACCCATATCACCTTAATGTACAATGACAAAAAAAGAACCTTGCTTGAGAAAATGAATGTACCCCAAACAATTTTCTACTTCATGCACTAATTTTCCTTAACATACAAAATTTAGTTCCTTGTTTAAAAATATTTTATTTCACATATATTGTACCTGAAAAAAAAAACATAACTTTACTATGTGTCTATGACAGACACATGAATATCTTTATATATATATTTTTTGGAATTTTGGATGGACTTCTAAATGTCAATATCCTGCAACAAAATAATACATATAATAATACATATATCAACAAATAAACAAATCCTATACACTCAATAATTACACAAACATGTTTACCTTGTACGGTATTTTGATACACGCCTATCTGTAACCAAATGAAAAACACCACCACCAATTTAGCTTTGACTATCTTATCTCTGAAAGCCCATTTCATAAAGAACTCTCACAGACCTCAAATATACCCCTAGCCACAAAATCACACTCCTATTGTTTCAGAAATAGAGTATATTTCTAAATATAACTCAACAATTAAAATTAACATTGTTTTTGTAATAACATACAATATTATATGTAATTTATGTTATAAACATTTATTAAACATTTTTAACTTTTAAAACCCAATCAAATAACTGTATATTTTATCTAACACAACAATCTTATAATACAACAACAACAATTACACATTCCATAATCTTAAATATCACTTATATCTCTTTAACACACTACTTTTATTACCAATCTGCACTAAAACTAAGGCATACATTAAGATTATTGCAAAATTGCCATCTAACAGTATACTGTTACTTACTTTTACTTAACCTACACTGTACTTAAGCTACACTACATTTTCTGTATTTCAGGTACACACGTCAATACACTTCTTGAAAAGGACACATTCTATACTACTTACAATACATAAATTATATTTACTTTAAAAATTTACTTCACCTACATATTAACTGAATAATCTACAATTCTTACCAATGTCAAACTTCACATGATAAGACTCCTGACCTGAACAAATCTACATTCCAATATTCAATTATAGTCATAGCGCCACCTGCTGGCAACAGGAAGTGTCATGTTTTATGCTGTAACAAACTACTTCTAAAAATTTTATTTATTTCACCTGCTGGCAACGGAAAATGGCTTGTTTTACACCAACTTCATGTCCAATCTATACCAAACTTAAAATATTTGGAAAAGGTCATGGCCTGAAGACATCTAAAGGCTAACATTCAGTTATAATCATAGCACCAGCTGTTGACTCTAGGACATCTAATGCTTTATACTAACTCAAACATACCATGCTAAATCTTCACCAAATTTCATATGTTTGATCTAAATACTGGACTAAAGAAATCTACATGCCAAAATCTTGTTATAGTCATCGCACCACCAGCTGTCAGCAAGGAGAATGTCACAAATGAATTATTTTGAAATATCCCTTTTATATTTACCACTTTAAATGCATATTTCTTGCTTTTCGCCATTTTAACTAGCCATTCACTGGTGATGAGCCCGGGTGAGAGGGCCCGTTCATCGCTGCTTGCAGCTTTAATTATTATTATTATTATTACGGTGCCAAATGAATCGCCTTTTTGAAGGCCTAAACATACTCAAAAAGTCAGGAAAATTTGCACACACCTCCGAACTGGCGAAAATTTACGTCTGATATGGGTTTCAGAAGTGGGCGTGGCAAAATGGCTCGATAGCGTCACCTATACACGTTCAGCGGTGTGCGCCTCGAGCTACGTTTCACGCACATGTATGAAAATCAGTACACACATGTAACACACCAAGACCTACAAAAAAGACTCTTGCAGCAAAATTCTAAACCCAACAGGAAGTCAGATATTTTTTATTTTATGAGCAAATTTTTTGTCATTTTTGCCATTTCCATGTGTTGTATTTTAACGAACTCCTCCTAGAGATTAATTCAGATCAACACTAAATTTGGTATACCTAATCTTAAGGGCTTTGCGATGTTAAATTGCGAAGATCTTGAGTTTTCGTTCAAGTTCGTGTCCGTGGCGGCCTGGCGAATTTCGATGATTCGCCATGAAAAGTGAAGTTGCTATAATTCAGACATACAATGTCCAATCTGCCCCAAACTTCACATGTTTGATGAGACTCCCAAACTGAACAGATTGACATGCCCATATTCAGTTATAGTCATAGCGCCACCTATTGGCAACAGGAAGTGACATATTTTACACTGTGACAAACTACTCATAGAAATTTTATGACATCAATGTCTTTTTTGTGGTCAGTCTAATCTAAAGGCCTGTGTGATGTTTAGTTGTGAAGATCTTGAGTTTTCGTTAAAAGGCGTGTCCATGGCGCCGTGACGAAGTTCGATGTCTCGCCATGGGAATAACAGATGTTATAACTCAGGCATAAAATGTCCGATCATCCCCAAACTTCACATGTGTGATAAGAGTACTGACCTGCACACATCTGGAGGCTAATATTCCATTGGGTGTGGCAAAATGGCTCGATAGCGCCACCTATACATTTTCAATGGAGTGCACCTCGAGCTACATGTCATGTATATGTACGAAAATCGGTAAACATATGTAACACACCAATAGCTACAAAAAAGTCTCTTGGTACGAAATCCGAATCCCAACAGGAAGTCGGTTATTTTTAATTTTCCCTGCAAAATTGGTGTTGTTTTTGTCATTTTCAGGGGTTGTATTTTAACGAACTCCTCCTAGAGATTTATTCAGATCAACACCAAACTTGGTCAGTGTAATCTAAAGCCCTTTGCGATGTTAAATTACGAAGGAATTGAGGTTTCGTTAAAGGGCGTGTCCATGATGGCCTGACAAATTTCGATGATTCGCCATGAAAAATGATGGTGCTATAACTCAGACATACAATGTCCAATCTGCCCCAAACTTCACATGTTTGATAAGACTCTTGACCTGAACAGATCTACATGCCAATATTCAGTTATAGTCATAGCGCCACCTATTGGCAACGGGAAGTGACATATTTTACACTGTGACAAACTACTCCTAGAAATGTTATGACATCAATGTCTTTTTTGTGGTCAGTCTAATCTAAAGACCTGTGTGATGTTTTGTTGTGAAGATCTTGAGTTTTCGTTAAAAGGCGTGTCCATGGTGCCGTGACGAAGTTCGATGTCTCGCCATGGGAATAACAGATGTTATAACTCAGGCATAAAATGTCCGATCTTGCCCAAACTTCACATGTGTGATAAGGGTCCTGGCTTGAACACATCTGTAGGCCAATATTCCATTATAACGATAGCACCACCTACTGGCAACAGGAAGATTGGCACACATATGGAATAAACTTTGATATATTGCACTTATATTTATGAGTTTAAATGCATATTTCTCAACGTTCACCTTTTTACTAAAGCCACACGATGGCGGTGAGCCCGGGTGCGAGGGCCCGTTCATCGCTGCTTGCAGCTTTAATTAGGGCCCGAGCACCGATGGTGTGAGGACCCTCTTGGAATTGCTCCGTTTATTATTATTATTATTATTATTATTATTATTATTATTATTATTATTATTATTAGGGCCCGAGCACCGAGGTGCGAGGACCCTCTTGTATCTGCTTTGTTTATTATTATTATTATTATTATTATTATTATTATTATTCTTCTTCTTCTTTTCCCGAATGAATCGCATTTTTGAGGGCTTTAACATGCTCAAAAAGTCATGAAACTTTGCACACGCATCAAACCTGGTGAAAATTTTCGTCTGATATAGGATTCAGAAGAGGGTGTGGCAAAATGGCTCGACAGCGCCACCTATACTAAGAAAATCAACAGCCTTCCGGCTATGTTTCACGTACATGCATGAAAATTGGCACACATATGTAACACACCAATACCTACAAAAAAGACTCTTGGAGCAAAATTCTAAACCCAACAGGAAGTCGGTTATTTTTAATATTATGAGCAAATTTTGTGTAATTTTGGTCATTTCCATGTGTTGTATTTTAACGAACTCCTCCTAGAGATTTCTTCAAATCAACACCAAATTTGTTATGCCTAATCTAAAGGCCTTAGCGATGTTAAATTGCGAAGATCTTGAGTTTTCGTCGAAGGGCGTGTCCGTGGCGGCCTGGCGAATTTCGATGATTCGCCATGAAAAATGAAGTTGCTATAACTCAGACATACAATGTCCAATCTGCCCCAAACTTCACATGTTGGATAAGACTCTTGACCTGAACAGACCTACATGCCAATATTCAGTTATAGTCATAGCGCCACCTATTGGCAACAGGAAGTTACATATGTTACACTGCGACAAACTACTCCTAGAAATTTTATGACATCATGTCTTTTTTGTGGTCAGTCTAATCTAAAGACCTGTGTGATGTTTAGTTGTGAAGATCTTGAGTTTTTGTTAAAAGGTGTGTCCATGGCGCCGTGATGAAGTTCGATGTCTTGCCATGGGAATAAAAGATGTTATAACTCAGGCATAAAATGTCCGATCTTGCCCAAACTTCACTTGTGTGATAAGGGTCCTGGCCTAAACAGATATGAAGGCCAATATTCCATCGAGTGTGGCAAAATGGCTCGATAGCGCCACCTATACACTTTCAACGGAGTGCGTATACACTTTAAATGGAGTGTGCCTCGAGCTATGTTTCACGTACATGTACAAAAATCGGTACACACATGTAACACACCAATATCTACGAAAAAGTCTCTTAGTATGAAACCGAATCCCAACAGGAAGTCAGTTATTTAGAATTTTCTCTGCAAAATTAGTGTTGTTTTGACCATTTTCAGGGGTTGTACTTTAATGAACTACTCCTAGAGATTTATTCAGATCAACACCAAACTTGGTCAGTGTAATCTAAAGCCTTTTGCGATCTTAAATTGCGAAGATCTTGAGGTTTCGTTAAAGGGCGTGTCCATGGCGGCCTGACAAATTTCGATGTTTCGCCATGAAATAGGATGTTGTTGTAACTCAGGCATAAAATGTCCAATCCTCCCCAAACCTCACATTGTTCGATAAAAGTCCTGCCCTGAACACATCTGAAGGCCAATATTCCATTATAATGATAGCGCCACCTGCTGGCAACAGGAAGATTGGCACATATATGGAATAAACATTGATATATTCTACTTATATTTATGAGTTTAAATGCATATTTCTCACCGTTCACCTATTAACTAAAGCCACTCGCTGCCGGTGAGCCCAGGTGCGAGGGCCCGTTCATCGCTGCTTGCAGCTTTAATTATCATTATTATTAGGGCCCGAGCACCGATGGTGCGAGGACCCTCTTGGAATTGCTCCGTTTATTATTAGGGCTCAAGCCTGGAGGGCGAGAGCCCTATTGTTTTCCTTAGGATTATTTGTTATTATTATTATTAGGGCTCAAGCCCAAAGGGCGAGAGGCCTATTGTTTTCCTTAGGATTATTTTTTATTATTATTATTATTATTATTATTATTTTATTTTTATTTTTTTCCAACGTCTCGGGGGCTTTTGGGGCCCTTAACGTGCTTAAAAAGTCTTGAAAATTGGCACACAGATTGGAACCTGCGGCCATTAGGGCCGGGCAGAGACTGATACACGGGCGTGGCACAGGGGCTCTACAGCGCCCCCTGGAATATGGAGGGCCATATATCATACATTCTTGCTCGTAGACGTATAAAACTCGGTACACATATAAATCTCATCAATCCAAACAACTTTTGTATTGCACATCATAGGCTCCGCCCAACAGGAAGTTGGCTATTTAGGGTTTAGTATTCAAATTTTTCGTCAAAGTTGTGGGGGCTTTTGGGGTCCTTAACATACTCAAAAACTCTTGAAAATTTGCGCACACTTTGGAATCTGTGGCCTTTAGGAGCCTGCAGAGGCTGGGACCCCGGGCGTGGCACAGGGGCTCTACGGCGCCCCCTGGAACACAGTCAGAAATGTTGATGTATAGCTCACACATACTTGCACATTTTCATATGAAACTCAGTACACATATAGATCTCATCGTGCCGAACAACTTTCGTATTGCATGTCATAGGCTCCGCCCATCAGGAAGTCAGCTATTTAGAGTTATGTAAAAAGCGCATGCTCTGGAATTTGAAATACTTGTCATAGGTTTTTTTCTCGATTGCCGCCAAACTTGGTCAACATGATCTCAAGACACTGGGGATGAAAAATTGCCAGGGGATTTTTGATATCTCGAACGGTTTGCTCGTGGCGAGGCGTTGAAATTATGGCGAGAAATGAGAAACAGGAAGTGTCTAATACCGTCCACATACATTTCCTGATTTTAATCAAACTTCATCAGATTATTCTTTGTATGATGTCGATCGCATATATGTGACTATTAGGAGTCAAAGTTATAGCGCCACCAACTGGCAGAAGGAAGTGTGTCATTTTCAAAATGATTTGAATTCAGCATCTTATTATTACTCGATTTGCTTCAAACTTCATCAGAATAATGTTAAAACACAGCCGATATAAATCTGCAAGGGGGATATTGATATCTAAAAAATTGTTGGCGTGGCAACATGTCAAACTGGAATATTTCTCAGGTGATTTTGAGGCAAATAACATACTTAGAATTTCACAAAACTCTGAACACACATCAGTATTTCTGATAGGAACTTAAATTGTGAATGGATTTTGGATAGCTTGAATGGTTTTGCCGTGGTGACTTTTTTAAATGACCTTACAAAGGAAATCATTATTGTATTTTTAAATTGCAGCTTCCAAACACGTCAAAGAATTTTTTCATACAGATGAAAAAGTCATTCTGAGGAAATATGCATAGTTTCACGACTTTACAACACTGTATGGATAACAGAAAATTAAAAAAACTGTCAGACATCTCATCTCACTCTGTCCCTCTGTTTGAGTATATGTGCTTCAGACTTCCATTGTCTGAGAGAAATTGCGCCCCTACAGGTTCAATTCCCGGACTTTTACTTTCACTTTTAAATCGGTTAAAAATACAAACAAATACTTAGATTTAATTCACACTGACAAGCTAAACCAACATATCTGATTATTACCGGTTCAGGGCTCATGGATAAATTATTTCTGGCCAGAGATACGTGAGAAATAGGAGAGATGAATCACCGCTGTGACCACGAGCGTCTGTAGTAAAGAGCTCAGAAAAAACGAATTTATTCCTGTTTTAAAGCTTTTAAAAATAAATTATTACAGCGATATCACACAATCAACCAATTAGAACACACCAAGAGCTAAATTAAGATGTTTTTGAACTGTTTGTGTGAAAATGAAATATTTGCAGCTGCCTATCTGAAATCACCGCCTCCGATCAGCGCGTACAGTGTCCAGCTCAAAACAAACGAATTTATTCTTGTTTAAGAGCTTTTTTAAATAAAATATTACCACAAATGCACACAATAAACCCATTGTAACACAACAAGAGCTAAATGCAGGTGTTTGTGACCTGTTTAAGTGTGCAAGACTATTTGAAAGCGCGACTGGCAGAATAACATATCTCTCGAGCTGCAGGATTCTGGCTTTCGTCGTACGAACGAACACATAACGGACAAGATTATTTCAAAATACATAATAGCTTGGCGAATATAAACGAAAACAGCCACGTAGACATAAACTGGATCTACTGGATTTGAATATTAAAGTGACCACATTTACCACTTGCTTCTGTCTTCAATTTTAATCTATATAAAAAAGGAAACTCATTCGACTTGGCTGCTTTTTTAATGTGTGCGTATTTATTTATTTACCTTTTTATACATTTTGTATAATTTCATAGTTTGTGTATTACAATTATAAAAACAAAAATAAAATTAGCCACTCACATAGAAATAGCTTAGGCCTTAACCTTTTTCTGACAGTTTTAGGGATTTTTAAAAATCCTAAAAAAAACCTTATTTGTGCTGCAAATAATAATTTCAAACTCATTTGATACTGACCTATGACATCCTGTGACATTATATTTATTTTAATTTACATAATCTCATGGATGTAACAGTAAATCTGTTCAGCTCACAGATCAATACTAAGCTGTAATACAAGCAGAACTTTCATAAATGCTTATGAGTCATTTAAGGATTTGATAACACTGTAAAATAATGTCTAATTTGTTAACATTAGCAAATTCATTGATAACACTTTATAATAACTGCACTCATTATTAAATAGTCAGTTCATGCTTTATAAAGCCTTGTCCCAATACTAATAGTCAGTAGTAAGCAGTTTATAAATACAGCTATAAAAAGCTTGTCCTTGGTTTATAAGCACATTTATTAAAAATGAGAGTAAGTTATCTTCCTATGAAAAATAAAAGATAAAAATAAACAAACAACAACACAGATTGATACAGAACTCAGAAATTTTATTGTGGATTTATGATAAAGCCTGCAAATGAATTCATACTCCTACTCATACTACTCCATACTCTTTTTCAACATGATGCCAATATACTGAGATGTTAAATTGTGAATGGGTTTAGGATAGCTTAAATGGTGTTGCCATAGAGATTTATTAAAGTAACATAAAAAAATACAATAGTTATTTTACTATATCTTTACAATTTTTCATTCTAAATCTTCATAATTTTTTATATAAGTAGAAGTCCTCATTTGAAGGAAGCACAGTAAGTTTCATAGCTTTATCACTTTCAAGAGCCAGCATAAAATTTAAACTATCATAACTTATAAATCAAGCTTGCAATTCTTAGTACCTATAATGGCCACCAGAGGGAGCTATAGGATTACTTTTAAATAATTATTGAAGAAACGAGTATGATTTAAATCATTTATAGAAATCTTTAAAAAAAAAATGAATTGTATATATTTTACTGATAAAATGACCCTCACTTAATTAGAATAACAAGCTGAAGTATTTTGAACTGTATATTAAGAATAATTCTTTATAGGCTTTATGGACAGATACGTTTTGAGTGACTCTTGAAGGATCAGCACCACATCCTCTTTTACCACTGTTTAAAGAATTAATCTTACAGAATAGGTGTGAATGAATTTTGGATAGCTTGAATGGTTTTGCCGTGATGTTTTTTGAAATAATAGTAAAAAAGGAACCAGTAAATGTCTTTTTATTTTTTTAAAGTGCAGCTTCTAAACACTTTAAAAAAAAAAATGTACACATAGAAGACCAGTCATTCTGAGGCATATTTCCTCAGAATGACTGGTCTCATGACCATAGTTTCATGACTATACAACACTATATGGATGATAGAAAATTAAAAAAAAACTATCATACATCTGATGTCACTCAGTCCCACTGTCACTGTGGGTAATGTGTGTGTGTGTGTGTGTTAAGTGAATTAGGTGTGAAACTATCAGGGAGCATTTAGTCTCCAGCGCCAACATTTTGCAGAACTGCCACTTTCCTGGAGTCTCCAGAATTACTCGGTGTCGGACTCTGAGAGACTTAAGATTCCAAAAAATGTTTAATTAGAATACCATGAAGTATTGTGAAATACTATATATTAAGTCTTTATATATAGGCTTTATGAACAGATTAGAGTGACTCGTGAAGGACCAGCACCACCTCCTCTTGTTCGATGGTTTGAGGAATATATCTTCCAGAATCCAGGATTAAGATTTAGGAGCTCATTTTTATTCCACCTCCTTTCCTGAAAAGTCTGTCTTGCAGAATTGACTAAAAATTAATCTTCACATTAATTACTAATTATTTTGCAATTCTTTTTGTCAGTTCTTCTTGACCTGCTTTTTTCTTCTTCTTTTCTGACCTCATGACCCAGTCAGTATTTTTTGTACAATGGTCAAGTCTTAACTTATCCATTTCTGTATTGCATTTGTGTTTGATATTTCTCATGGGTATTTCATAATTTTCGACCTTACAGTTTGAGTTAAAAGTCTATTTTAGCGCATTTCATCTGTAAAAGAAAACATGCCTAATAATTCTGCACACATGAATATAAGGAGTTTTTCTCTTCCAGCTTTCCTGGACTATTGTATAGCACTCATAAATGATTAAATAAAAAATAATGGTAGTTATTAAGATTTATATGGTTTGGAATTGGTAAAATGTACTTGGAAAAAAATCACAATAAAACAATGTTTTCATGTTTAAGTTTGGAATATTAACTGACATGAATGAATGCTATATAAATATTGTTCATGTTAACATAATGTTTATAAATGAAATCTTATTGTACAGTGTTACTAATATATATATTGTTCTGTGAATGTGATTTTAAATTCTAGATGATTCGGATTAACCCTTTAACTGCCGTATCCTTTAAAACCTCACTGCCAGAGGGATATTGTGAATGCATGTGCCCGCTGGGCACAGTTTACCTGATGCCACCGGGGTGGCGATGGCATTGGTGGCTTGAGCCCGCCATCGCTGCTTGCAGCTATATTTATTATTATTATTATTTATTATTATTATTTTTCTTCAAGGTTTCGGGGGCTTTTGGGGCCCTTAACATGCTTAAAAAGTCTTGAAAATTGGCACACACATTGGAACCTGCGGCCATTAGGGCCGGGCAGAGACTGATACACGGGCGTGGCACAGGGGCTCTACAGCGCCCCCTGGAATATGGAGGGCCATATATCATACATACTTGCACGTAGACGTACGAAACTCGGTACACATATAGAACTCATCAATACAAACAACTTTCGTATTGCATATCATAGGCTCCGCCCAACAGGAAGTTGGCTATTTAGGGTTTATTATTCATATTTGTCGTCAAATTTGTGGGGGCTTTTGGGGTCCTTAACATACTCAAAAACTCTTGAAAGTTTGCGCACACTTTGGAATCTGTGGCCTTTAGGAGCCTGCAGAGGCTGGGACACGGGCGTGGCACAGGGGCTCTACAGCGCCCCCTGGAACACAGTCATAAATGTTGATGTATAGCTCACACATACTTACACGTATTAATATGAAACTCAGTACACATATAGATCTCATCGTGCCGAACAACTTGCGTATTGCATGTCATAGGCTCCGCCCAACAGGAAGTCAGCTATTTAGAGTTATGTAAAAAGCGCATGCTCTGGAATTTGAAATACTTGTCATAGGTTTTTTACTCGATTGCCGCCAAACTCGGTCAACATGATCTCAAGACACTGGGGATGAAAAATTGCCAGGGGATTTTCGATATCTCAAACGGTTTGCTCGTGGCGAGGCGTTGAAATTATGGCGAGAAATGAGAAACAGGAAGTGTCTAATACCATCCACATACATTTCCTGATTTTAATCAAACTTCATCAGATTATTCTTTGTATGATGTCGATCGCATATATGTGACTATTAGGAGTCAAAGTTATAGCGCCACCAACTGGCAGCAGGAAGTGTGTCATTTTCAAAATGCTTTGTATTCAGCATCTTATTTTTACTCGATTTGCTTCAAACTTCATCAGAATAATGTTAAAACACAGCCTATATTAATCTGCTGAGGGGATATTGATATCTAAAAATATTGTTGCCGTGGCAACATGTCAAACTTGAATACTTCTCAGGTGATTTTAAGGCATATAACATGCTTAGAATTTCATGAAATTCAGAACACATATCAGTATTTATGATAACTAGACACTGGCAAAAGTTCATAAGAGGGCGTGGAAGAGGCACTCTATAGCGCCACCTTTTGTCAAAAGTGGGGGGGTTAGTTTTAGCTACAGATACCAAACTCGGTACAAAAATTGTTCTTATCAAGACGGACAACTTTCTAATTCACAGTCATCAGCTACGACCAACAGGAAGTCAGCTATTTTGATTTGAACGTGGATTTTTTTTTACATTTAGCTGTGAATTAATGCATACTGCTCAGAGGAGAGTAACACTATACACACCAAACTTTGTCTACATGATGCCAAAACATTTTAAACAACTTAAATTGCCAAAGGATTTTGGATAGCTTGAACGGTTTTGTCGTGGAGATTTTTTTAAATGACAGTAAAAATGGAATTATTAATTGTCCTGCATTTTTAAATTCCAAACACTTCAAAACCTTTTTTCATACAGAAAAAAAGTCATTCTGAGTAAATATGGATAGTTTCACGACTTTACAACACTGTATGGATAACAGAAAATTAAAAAACTGTCAGACATCTCATCTCACTCTGTCCATCTGTTTGAGTATTATGTGCTGAGACTTACATTGTCTGAGAGAAAATGCGCCCCTACAGGTGCAATTCCTTAAAGGGAAATTCGACTGAAAGGGAGGAGACTCTCTTTTAGTTTCATTTTTAAATCGGTTAAAATACAAATAAATACTTAGATTTAATTCACACTGACAAGCTAAACCAACATATATGATTATTACCGGGTCAGGGCTCATTAATAATTGATGTGTGGTCAGTGATACGTAAGAAACACGAGAGATGAATCACCGCTCTGAGCATGAGCGTGTGGAATGATGAGCTCAGAAAAAACGAGTTCATTCTTGTTTTATAGCTTTTAAAATTAAAATATTAAAGCGATATTACACAATTCACCAATTAGAACACACCAGGAGCTACATTCAGATGTTTTTGAACTGTTTGTGTGAAAATGAAATATTCGCGGCTGCCTATCTGAAATCACTGCCTCCGATCAGCGCGCACAGTGTCACAAGTTCAAAACAAACGAATTTATTCTTGTTTAAGAGCTTTTTCAAATAAAATATTGTCATAAATGCACACAATACACCCATTATAACACAACACGTCCTAAATGCAGGTGTTTGTGACCCGTTTAAGTGTGCAAGACTATTTGAAAGCGCGACTGGCAGAATAACATATATCTCTAGAGCTGCAGGATTCTGCCTTTCGTCGTAAGAACGAACACATCACGGACAAGATTGTTTCAAAATACATAATAGCTTGGCGAATATAAACGAAAACAGCCACGTAGACATAAACTGTTGAGAAATAAATCTGAAGTGGATCTACTGGATTTGAATATTAAGTGACCGCATACCAGCTGCTTCTGTCTTCAATTTCAATCTACATATAAAAAAGGAAACTCATTCATCTTGGCGGCTTTTTTAATGTGTGTACGTATTTATTTATTATTTTGCTCTAACAAGAATTAATCTATATTTAATTAAATCAATTACATTTTATTTTACATTTGATTTGTCCATTTCTGCATCTAAACGCCTAAAAACCTAAAACATGCTCTATTATACTATTGTTAGCAATTTCTTTATCGTCTAATTTATCTGGTGTACACACTTTTATTTTCATAATAAACTTGTTTGTTAGATTATACACAGTTACAGTGGTCTATAATAAATATTAACAGGTTTTATTCAAGCTGTTTAGAATGATTGCAGTAGGCTAATTTGTTTTTATGTAAATCCCAAAAAATAAATTAAATAAATAAAAAACATTGGAAAACAATAACTGTTGTACTTTTTTATACATTTTGTATAATTTCATAGTTTATGCATTATAGTTATAAAAACAAATAAATTTAGCCACTCACATAGAAATCGTAGGCCTTATCCTTTTCTGACAGTTTTAGGTTTTTTTTTAAAATCCTAAAAAACCTTATTTGTGCTGCAAATAATAATTTCAAACTAATTTGATACTGATCTCTGACATCCTGTGACATGATATTTATTTGAATTTACATAATCTCATGGATGTAACAGTAAATCTGTTCAGCTCACAGATCAAGACTAAGCTGTAATGCAAGCAGAACTTTCACAAATGCTTGTAGGTCAATAAAATCATTACAAAACACTTACAAATCATTTAAGGATTTGATAACACTGTAAAATAATGTCTAATTTGTTAAGATTAGCAAATGCATTGATAACACTTTATAATAACTGCACTCATTAGTAAATAGTCAGTTCATGCTTTATAAAGCCTTGTCCCAATATTAATAGTCAGTAGTAAGCAGTTTATAAATACAGCTATAAATAGCTTGTTCTTGGTTTTATAAGCACATTTATTAAAAAGGAGAGTAAAGGGTCAGTTATCTTCCTATGAAAAATAAAAAAATAAAAATAAACAAACAACAACACAGACTGATACAGAACTCAGAAATGTTATTGTGGATTTATGATAAACTCAGCCTGTAAATGAATTCATTCTCCTCCAAGAAGACACAAGTAGTTCACACCAAACTGTTTTAACATGAAGCCATATACTGAAGATGTTAAATTGCGAATGGGTTTAGGATACCTTAAATGGTGTGGCCATAGCGATTTATTAAAGTAACATAAAAAAAATACAATAGTTATTTTACTATATCTTTAAAATTTTTAATTACAACTCTTCATAATTTTTTATATACGTAGAAGTCATCATTTGAAGGAAGCACAGTAAGTTTCATAGCTTTATCATTTTCAAGAGCCAGCATAAAATTAAAACTATCATAACATATAAATCAAGCTTGCAATTCTTAGTACCAATAATGGCCACCAGATGGAGCTATAGGATTACTTTTAAATAATTATTGTAGAAACAAGTATGATTTAAATCATTTATAGAAATCTTTCAAAGAAAAATAATATGAATTTTATGTATTTTACTGATAAAATGACCCTCACTTAATTAGAATAACAAGCTGAAGTATTGTGAACTGTATATTAAGAATAATTCTTTATAGGCTTTATGGACAGATACGTTTTGAGTGACTCTTGAAGGTTCAGCACCACATCCTCTTTTACCACTGTTTAAAGAATGTATCTTACAGAACAGGTGCGGATGAATTTTGAATGGCTTGAATGGTTTTGTCGTGGTGATTTTTTGAAATAACAGTAAAAAAGTAACCAGTAAATGTCTTTTTATTTTTAAGTGCAGCTTCTAAACGCTTCAAAAAAATGTACACATAGAAGACAAGTCATTCTGAGGAAATATGCATGGTTTCATGACTATACAACACTATATGGATGATAGAAAATTAAAAAACTATCATACATCTGATGTCACTCTGTCCCTCTGTCACTGTGGGTAATGTGTGTTTGTGTGTGTGTTAAGTGAATTAGGTGTGAAACTATCAGGGAGCATTTAGTCTCCAGTGCCAACATTTTTACAGAACTGCCACTTTCCTGGAGTCTCAGAATTACAATGTGTCAGGTTCTGAGAAATCAAAGATTCCAAAAAATGATTTAATTAGAATACCATGAAGTATTGTGAAATACTATATATAAAGACTTTATATATAGGCTTTATGAACAGATTAGAGTGACTCGTGAAGGACCAGCACCACCTCCTCTTGTCCGATGGTTTGAGGAATATATCTTCCAGAATCCGGGATTAAGATTTAGGAGCTCATTTTTATTCCACCTCCTTTCCTGAAAGTCTGTCTTGCCAGAATTGACTAAAAATTAATCTTGACATTAATTCCTAATTATTTTGCAATTATTTGTGTCAGTTCTTCTTGACCTGTTTTTTTTTCTTCTTCTTTTCCTGACCTCATGACCCAGTCAGCATTTTTGTACAATGGTCACGTCTTAACTTATCTATTCTGTATTGCATTTGTGTTTGATATTTCTCATGGGTAATTTCATAATTTTCGACTTTGAGTTAAAACAGTTTGAGTTAAAACTCTTTTTTAGCGCATTTCATCTGTAAAAGAAAACATGCCTAATAATTCTGCACATGAATATAAGGAGTTTTTCTCTTCCAGCTTTCCTGGACTATTGTATAGCACTCATAAATGATTAAATAAAAAGTAATGGTAGTTATTAAGATTGATATGGTTTGGAATTGGTAAAATGTTCTTGGAAAAAAAATCACAATAAAACAATGTTTTAATGTTTAAGTTTGGAATAATTAACTGACATGAATGAATGCTATATAAATATTGTTTCATGTTAACCATAATGTTTATAAATGAAATCTTATTGTAAAGTGTTACTAAATATATATATATATATATATATATATATATATATAATATATATATATTATATATATATATATATTGTTTGTGAATGTGATTTTAAAGTCTAGATGATTCGGATTAACCCTTTAACCGCCATATCCTTTAAAAACCTCGCTGCCAGAGGGATATTGTGAATGCATGTGCCCGCTGGGCACAGTTTACCTGATGCCACCGGAGGTGGCGATGGCATTGGTGGCTTGGAGCCCGCCATCGCTGCTTGCAGCTATATTTATTAATTATTATTATTATACTTCTCCAAAATGAATCGCATTTTTGAGGGCCTAAACATACTCAAAAAGTCATGAAACTTTGCACACCACCTCAGAACTGACGAAAATTTACATCTGATATGGGTTTCAGAAGTGGGTGTGGCAAAATGGCTCGACAGCGCCACCTATAGACATTCAACGGTGTGCGCCTCGAGCTATGTTTCATGTACATGCATGAAAATGGCACACACATGTAACACACAATACCTACAAAAAAGACTCTTGGACCAAAATCTAAACCCACAGGAAGTCGGTTATTTTTAATTTTATGAGCAAATTTTGTGTCATTTTTGTCATTTCCATGCGTTGTATTTTAACGAACTCCTCCTAGAGATTTATTCAGATCAACACCAAATTTGGTATACCTAATCTAAAGGCTTTTGCGATGTTAAATGCGAAGATTTTGAGTTTTCGTTAATGGGCGTGTCCGTGGCGGCCTGGCGAATTCGTTGATTCGCCATGAAAAATGAAGTTGCTATAACTCAGACATACAATGTCCAATCTGCCCCAACTTCACATGGTTGAAGACTGGAGCTGAATAGATTGACATGCCATATTCAGTTATAGTCATAGCGCCACCTGTTGGTAACAGGAAGTGACATATTTCACGCTGCGATGAACTACTCCTAGAAATTTTATGACATCAATGTCTTTTTGTGGTCCGTCTGATCTAAAGGCCTGTGCAATGTTAGTTGGAAGATCTTGAGTTTTCATTAGAAGGCGTGTCCATGGCGCCGTGACGAAGTTCGATGTCTCGCCATGGGAATGAAAGATGTTATAACTCAGGCATAAAATGTCCGATCTTCCCAAACTTCACATGTTGGATAAGACTCTTGACCTGAACAGACCACATGCCAATATTCAGTTATAGTCATAGCGCACCTATTGCAACAGGAAGTTACATATGTTACACTGCGACAAACTACCCTAGAAATTTTATGACATCATGTCTTTTTTCGTGGTCAGTCTAATCTAAAGACCTGTGTGATGTTTAGTTGTGAAGATCTTGAGTTTTTGTTAAAAGGTGTGTCCATGGCGCCGTGATGA
>NW_020529287.1:0-19865 GCF_003368295.1 Carassius auratus
CCGATCTTGCCCAAACTTCACTTGTGTGATAAGGGTCCTGGCCTGAACAGATCTGAAGGCCAATATTCCATCGAGTGTGGCAAAATGGCTCGATAGCGCCACCTATACACTTTCAACGGAGTGCGTAACACTTTAAACGGAGTGCGCCTCGAGCTATGTTTCACGTACATGTACAAAAATCGGTACACACATGTAACACACCAATATCTACGAAAAAGTCTCTTGGTACGAAACCGAATCCCAACAGGAAGTCAGTTATTTAGAATTTTCTCTGCAAAATTAGTGTTGTTTTGCCATTTTCATGGGTTGTACTTTAACGAACTCCTCCTAGAGATTTATTCAGATCAACACCAAACTTGGTCAGTGTAATCTAAAGCCCTTTGCGATCTTAAATTGCGAATCTTGAGGTTTCGTTAAAGGGCGTGTCCATGGCGCCTGACAAATTTCGATGTTTCGCCATGAAAAGGATGTTGTTGTAACTCAGCATAAAATGTCCAATCCTCCCCAAACCTCACATGTCGATAAAAGTCCTGCCCTGAACACATCTGAAGCCAATATTCCATTATAATGATAGCGCCACCTGCTGGCAACAGGAAGATTGGCACATATATGGAATAAACATTGTTATTCTACTTATATTTATGAGTTTAAACGCATATTTCTCACGTTTCACCTATAACTAAAGCACTCGCTGCCGGTGAGGCCCGGGTGCGAGGGCCCGTTCATCGCTGCTTGCAGCTTTAATTATATTATTATTAGGGGCCGAGCACGATGGTGCGAGGCCCTCTTGAATTGCCTCCGTTTATTATTAGGGCTCAAGCCTGGAGGGCGAGAGCCCTATTGTTTTCCTTAGGATTATTTGTTATTATTATTATTAGGGCTCAAGCCCAAAGGGCGAGAGGCCTATTGTTTTCCTTAGGATTATTTTTTATTATTATTATTATTATTATTATTATTTTATTTTTTTTTTTTTCCAACGTCTCGGGGGCTTTTGGGGCCCTTAACTGCTTAAAAAGTCTTGAAAATTGGCACACAGATTGGAACCTGCGGCCATTAGGGCCGGGCAGAGACTGATACACGGGCGTGGCACAGGGGGCTCTACAGCGCCCCCTGGAATATGGAGGGCCATATATCATACATTCTTGCTCGTAGACGTATGAAACTCGGTACACATATAAATCTCATCAATCCAAACAACTTTTGTATTGCATATCATAGGCTCCGCCCAACAGGAAGTTGGCTATTTAGGGTTTAGTATTCAAATTTTTCGTCAAAGTTGTGGGGGCTTTTGGGGTCCTTAACATACTCAAAAACTCTTGAAAATTTGCGCACACTTTGGAATCTGTGGCCTTTAGGAGCCTGCAGAGGCTGGGACCCGGGCGTGCACAGGGGCTCTACGGCGCCCCCTGGAACACAGTCAGAAATGTTGATGTATAGCTCACACATACTTGCACATATTCATATGAAACTCAGTACACATATAGATCTCATCGTGCCGAACAACTTTCGTATTGCATGTCATAGGCTCCACCCAACAGGAAGTCAGCTATTTAGAGTTATGTAAAAAGCGCATGCTCTGGAATTTGAAATACTTGTCATAGGTTTTTTTCTCGATTGCCGCCAAACTTGGTCAACATGATCTCAAGACACTGGGGATGAAAAATTGCCAGGGGATTTTTGATATCTCGAACGGTTTGCTCGTGGCGAGGCGTTGAAATTATGGCGAGAAATGAGAAACAGGAAGTGTCTAATACCGTCCACATACATTTCCTGATTTTAATCAAACTTCATCAGATTATTCGTTGTATGATGTCGATCGCATATATGTGACTATTAGGAGTCAAAGTTATAGCGCCACCAACTGGCAGAAGGAAGTGTGTCATTTTCAAAATGATTTGAATTCAGCATCTTATTATTACTCGATTTGCTTCAAACTTCATCAGAATAATGTTAAAACACAGCTGATATAAATCTGCAAGGGGGATATTGATATCTAAAAAATTGTTGGCCGTGGCAACATGTCAAACTGGAATACTTCTCAGGTGATTTTGAGGCAAATAACATACTTAGAATTTCACAAAACTCTGAACACACATCAGTATTTCTGATAGGAACTTAAATTGTGAATGGATTTTGGATAGCTTGAATGGTTTTGCCGTGGTGATTTTTTTAAATGACCTTACAAAGGGAATCATTATTGTATTTTTAAATTGCAGCTTCCAAACACGTCAAAGAATTTTTTCATACAGATGAAAAAGTCATTCTGAGGAAATATGCATAGTTTCACGACTTTACAACACTGTATGGATAACAGAAAATTAAAAAAACTGTCAGACATCTCATCTCACTCTGTCCCTCTGTTTGAGTATATGTGCTTCAGACTTCCATTGTCTGAGAGAAATAGCGCCCCTACAGGTTCAATTCCCGGACTTTTACTTTCACTTTTAAATCGGTTAAAAATACAAACAAATACTTAGATTTAATTCACACTGACAAGCTAAACCAACATATCTGATTATTACCGGTTCAGGGCTCATGGATAAATTATTTCTGGCCAGAGATACGTGAGAAATAGGAGAGATGAATCACCGCTGTGATCACGAGCGTCTGGAGTAAAGAGCTCAGAGAAAACGAATTTATTCCTGTTTTAAAGCTTTTAAAAATAAATTATTACAGCGATATCACACAATCAACCAATTAGAACACACCAAGAGCTAAATTAAGATGTTTTTGAACTGTTTGTGTGAAAATGAAATATTTGCAGCTGCCTATCTGAAATCACCGCCTCCGATCAGCGCGTACAGTGTCCAGCTCAAAACAAACGAATTTATTCTTGTTTAAGAGCTTTTTTAAATAAAATATTACCACAAATGCACACAATAAACCCATTGTAACACAACAAGAGCTAAATGCAGGTGTTTGTGACCTGTTTAAGTGTGCAAGACTATTTGAAAGCGCGACTGGCAGAATAACATATCTCTCGAGCTGCAGGATTCTGGCTTTCGTCGTACGAACGAACACATCACGGACAAGATTATTTCAAAATACATAATAGCTTGGCGACTATAAACGAAAACAGCCACGTGAACATAAACTGGATCTACTGGATTTGAATATTAAAGTGACCACATTTACCACTTGCTTCTGTCTTCAATTTTAATCTATATAAAAAAGGAAACTCATTCGACTTGGCTGCTTTTTTAATGTGTGCGTATTTATTTATTTATCTTTTTATACATTTTGTATAATTTCATAGTTTGTGTATTACAATTATAAAAACAAAAATAAAATTAGCCACTCACATAGAAATAGCTTAGGCCTTAACCTTTTTCTGACAGTTTTAGGGATTTTTAAAAATCCTAAAAAAACCTTATTTGTGCTGCAAATAATAATTTCAAACTCATTTGATACTGACCTATGACATCCTGTGACATTATATTTATTTTAATTTACATAATCTCATGGATGTAACAGTAAATCTGTTCAGCTCACAGATCAATACTAAGCTGTAATACAAGCAGAACTTTCACAAATGCTTATGAGTCATTTAAGGATTTGATAACACTGTAAAATAATGTCTAATTTGTTAACATTAGCAAATTCATTGATAACACTTTATAATAACTGCACTCATTATTAAATAGTCAGTTCATGCTTTATAAAGCCTTGTCCCAATATTAATAGTCAGTAGTAAGCAGTTTATAAATACAGCTATAAATAGCTTGTCCTTGGTTTATAAGCACATTTATTAAAAATGAGAGTAAGTTATCTTCCTATGAAAAATAAAAGATAAAAATAAACAAACAACAACACAGATTGATACAGAACTCAGAAATTTTATTGTGGATTTATGATAAAGCCTGCAAATGAATTCATACTCCTACTCATACTACTCCATACTCCTTTTTCAACATGATGCCAATATACTGAGATGTTAAATTGTGAATGGGTTTAGGATAGCTTAAATGGTGTTGCCATAGAGATTTATTAAAGTAACATAAAAAAATACAATAGTTATTTTACTATATCTTTACAATTTTTCATTCTAAATCTTCATAATTTTTTATATAAGTAGAAGTCCTCATTTGAAGGAAGCACAGTAAGTTTCATAGCTTTATCACTTTCAAGAGCCAGCATAAAATTTAAACTATCATAACTTATAAATCAAGCTTGCAATTCTTAGTACCTATAATGGCCACCAGAGGGAGCTATAGGATTACTTTTAAATAATTATTGTAGAAACGAGTATGATTTAAATCATTTATAGAAATCTTTCAAAAAAAAAATGAATTGTATATATTTTACTGATAAAATGACCCTCACTTAATTAGAATAACAAGCTGAAGTATTTTGAACTGTATATTAAGAATAATTCTTTATAGGCTTTATGGACAGATACGTTTTGAGTGACTCTTGAAGGATCAGCACCACATCCTCTTTTACCACTGTTTAAAGAATTAATCTTACAGAATAGGTGTGAATGAATTTTGGATAGCTTGAATGGTTTTGCCGTGATGTTTTTTGAAATAATAGTAAAAAAGGAACCAGTAAATGTCTTTTTATTTTTTTAAAGTGCAGCTTCTAAACACTTTAAAAAAAAAAAATGTACACATAGAAGACCAGTCATTCTGAGGCATATTTCCTCAGAATGACTGGTCTCATGACCATAGTTTCATGACTATACAACACTATATGGATGATAGAAAATTAAAAAAAAACTATCATACATCTGATGTCACTCAGTCCCACTGTCACTGTGGGTAATGTGTGTGTGTGTGTGTGTGTGTTAAGTGAATTAGGTGTGAAACTATCAGGGTGCATTTAGTCTCCAGCGCCAACATTTTACAGAACTGCCACTTTCCTGGAGTCTCCAGAATTACTCGGTGTCGGACTCTGAGAGACTTAAGATTCCAAAAAATGATTTAATTAGAATACCATGAAGTATTGTGAAATACTATATATTAAGTCTTTATATATAGGCTTTATGCACAGATTAGAGTGACTCGTGAAGGACCAGCACCACCTCCTCTTGTTCGATGGTTTGAGGAATATATCTTCCAGAATCCAGGATTAAGATTTAGGAGCTCATTTTTATTCCACCTCCTTTCCTGAAAAGTCTGTCTTGCAGAATTGACTAAAAATTAATCTTCACATTAATTACTAATTATTTTGCAATTCTTTTTGTCAGTTCTTCTTGACCTGCTTTTTTCTTCTTCTTTTCTGACCTCATGACCCAGTCAGTATTTTTTGTACAATGGTCAAGTCTTAACTTATCCATTTCTGTATTGCATTTGTGTTTGATATTTCTCATGGGTATTTCATAATTTTCGACCTTACAGTTTGAGTTAAAAGTCTATTTTAGCGCATTTCATCTGTAAAAGAAAACATGCCTAATAATTCTGCACACATGAATATAAGGAGTTTTTCTCTTCCAGCTTTCCTGGACTATTGTATAGCACTCATAAATGATTAAATAAAAAATAATGGTAGTTATTAAGATTTATATGGTTTGGAATTGGTAAAATGTACTTGGAAAAAAATCACAATAAAACAATGTTTTCATGTTTAAGTTTGGAATATTAACTGACATGAATGAATGCTATATAAATATTGTTCATGTTAACATAATGTTTATAAATGAAATCTTATTGTACAGTGTTACTAATATATATATTGTTCTGTGAATGTGATTTTAAAGTCTAGATGATTCGGATTAACCCTTTAACTGCCGTATCCTTTAAAACCTCACTGCCAGAGGGATATTGTGAATGCATGTGCCCGCTGGGCACAGTTTACCTGATGCCACCGGGGTGGCGATGGCATTGGTGGCTTGAGCCCGCCATCGCTGCTTGCAGCTATATTTATTATTATTATTTATTATTATTATTTTTCTTCAAGGTTTCGGGGGCTTTTGGGGCCCTTAACATGCTTAAAAAGTCTTGAAAATTGGCACACACATTGGAACCTGCGGCCATTAGGGCCGGGCAGAGACTGATACACGGGCGTGGCACAGGGGCTCTACAGCGCCCCCTGGAATATGGAGGGCCATATATCATACATACTTGCACGTAGACGTACGAAACTCGGTACACATATAGAACTCATCAATACAAACAACTTTCGTATTGCATATCATAGGCTCCGCCCAACAGGAAGTTGGCTATTTGGGGTTTATTATTCATATTTGTCGTCAAAGTTGTGGGGGCTTTTGGGGTCCTTAACATACTCAAAAACTCTTGAAAGTTTGCGCACACTTTGGAATCTGTGGCCTTAAGGAGCCTGCAGAGGCTGGGACACTGGGCGTGGCACAGGGGCTCTACAGCGCCCCCTGGAACACAGTCATAAATGTTGATGTATAGCTCACACATACTTGCACGTATTAATATGAAACTCAGTACACATATAGATCTCATCGTGCCGAACAACTTGCGTATTGCATGTCATAGGCTCCGCCCAACAGGAAGTCAGCTATTTAGAGTTATGTAAAAAGCGCATGCTCTGGAATTTGAAATACTTGTCATAGGTTTTTTACTCGATTGCCGCCAAACTCGGTCAACATGATCTCAAGACACTGGGGATGAAAAATTGCCAGGGGATTTTTGATATCTCAAACGGTTTGCTCGTGGCGAGGCGTTGAAATTATGGCGAGAAATGAGAAACAGGAAGTGTCTAATACCATCCACATACATTTCCTGATTTTAATCAAACTTCATCAGATTATTCTTTGTATGATGTCGATCGCATATATGTGACTATTAGGAGTCAAAGTTATAGCGCCACCAACTGGCAGCAGGAAGTGTGTCATTTTCAAAATGCTTTGTATTCAGCATCTTATTTTTACTCGATTTGCTTCAAACTTCATCAGAATAATGTTAAAACACAGCCTATATTAATCTGCTAGGGGGATATTGATATCTAAAAATATTGTTGCCGTGGCAACATGTCAAACTTGAATACTTCTCAGGTGATTTTAAGGCATATAACATGCTTAGAATTTCATGAAATTCAGAACACATATCAGTATTTATGATAACTAGACACTGGCAAAAGTTCATAAGAGGGCGTGGAAGAGGCACTCTATAGCGCCACCTTTTGTCAAAAGTGGGGGGGTTAGTTTTAGCTACAGACACCAAACTCGGTACAAAAATTGTTCTTATCAAGACGGACAACTTTCTAATTCACAGTCATCAGCTACGATCAACAGGAAGTCAGCTATTTTGATTTGAATGTGGATTTTTTTTTACATTTAGCTGTGAATTAATGCATACTGCTCAGAGGAGAGTAACACTATACACACCAAACTTTGTCTACATGATGCCAAAACATTTTAAACAACTTAAATTGCCAAAGGATTTTGGATAGCTTGAACGGTTTTGTCGTGGTGATTTTTTTAAATGACAGTAAAAATGGAATTATTAATTGTCCTGCATTTTTAAATTCCAAACACTTCAAAACCTTTTTTCATACAGAAAAAAAGTCATTCTGAGTAAATATGGATAGTTTCACGACTTTACAACACTGTATGGATAACAGAAAATTAAAAAACTGTCAGACATCTCATCTCACTCTGTCCATCTGTTTGAGTATTATGTGCTGAGACTTACATTGTCTGAGAGAAAATGCGCCCCTACAGGTGCAATTCCTTAAAGGGAAATTCGACTGAAAGGGAGGAGACTCTCTTTTAGTTTCATTTTTAAATCGGTTAAAATACAAATAAATACTTAGATTTAATTCACACTGACAAGCTAAACCAACATATATGATTATTACCGGGTCAGGGCTCATTAATAATTGATGTGTGGTCAGTGATACGTGAGAAACACGAGAGATGAATCACCGCTCTGAGCATGAGCGTGTGGAATGATGAGCTCAGAAAAAACGAGTTTATTCTTGTTTTATAGCTTTAAAATTAAAATATTAAAGCGATATTACACAATTCACCAATTAGAACACACCAGGAGCTAAATTCAGATGTTTTTGAACTGTTTGTGTGAAAATGAAATATTCGCGGCTGCCTATCTGAAATCACTGCCTCCGATCAGCGCGCACAGTGTCACAAGTTCAAAACAAACGAATTTATTCTTGTTTAAGAGCTTTTTCAAATAAAATATTGCCATAAATGCACACAATACACCCATTATAACACAACGAGCTAAATGCAGGTGTTTGTGACCCGTTTAAGTGTGCAAGACTATTTGAAAGCGCGACTGGCAGAATAATATCTCTCGAGCTGCAGGATTCTGCCTTTCGTCGTAAGAACGAACACATCAAGGACAAGATTATTTCAAAATACATAATAGCTTGGCGAATATAAACGAAAACAGCCACGTGGACATAAACTGTTGAGAAATAAATCTGAAGTGGATCTACTGGATTTGAATATTAAGTGACCGCATATACCAGCTGCTTCTGTCTTCAATTTTAATCTATATAAAAAAGGAAACTCATTCATCTTGGCTGCTTTTTTAATGTGTGTACGTATTTATTTATTATTTTGCTCTAACAAGAATTAATCTATATTTAATTAAATCAATTACATTTTATTTTACATTTGATTTGTCCATTTCTGCATCTAAACGCCTAAAAACCTAAAACATGCTCTATTATACTATTGTTAGCAATTTCTTTATCGTCCAATTTATCTGGTGTACACACTTTTATTTTCATAATAAACTTGTTTGTTAGATTATACACAGTTACAGTGGTCTATAATAAATATTAACAGGTTTTATTCAAGCTGTTTAGAATGATTGCAGTAGGCTAATTTGTTTTAATGTAAATCCCAAAAAAATAAAATTAAATAAATAAAAAACATTGGAAAACAATAACTGTTGTACTTTTTTATACATTTTGTATAATTTCATAGTTTATGCATTATAGTTATAAAAACAAATAAATTTAGCCACTCACATAGAAATCTTAGGCCTTATCCTTTTCTGACAGTTTTAGGTTTTTTTAAAAATCCTAAAAAACCTTATTTGTGCTGCAAATAATAATTTCAAACTAATTTGATACTGACCTCTGACATCCTGTGACATGATATTTATTTGAATTTACATAATCTCATGGATGTAACAGTAAATCTGTTCAGCTCACAGATCAAGACTAAGCTGTAATGCAAGCAGAACTTTCACAAATGCTTGTAGGTCAATAAAATCATTACAAAACACTTACAAATCATTTAAGGGATTTGATAACACTGTAAAATAATGTCTAATTTGTTAACATTAGCAAATGCATTGATAACACTTTATAATAACTGCACTCATTAGTAAATAGTCAGTTCATGCTTTATAAAGCCTTGTCCCAATATTAATAGTCAGTAGTAAGCAGTTTATAAATACAGCTATAAATAGCTTGTTCTTGGTTTATAAGCACATTTATTAAAAAGGAGAGTAAAGGGTCAGTTATCTTCCTATGAAAAATAAAAAAATAAAAATAAACAAACAACAACACAGATTGATACAGAACTCAGAAATGTTATTGTGGATTTATGATAAACTCAGCCTGTAAATGAATTCATTCTCCTCCAAGAAGACACAAGTAGTTCACACCAAACTGTTTTAACATGAAGCCATATACTGAAGATGTTAAATTGCGAATGGGTTTAGGATACCTTAAATGGTGTGGCCATAGCGATTTATTAAAGTAACATAAAAAAATACAATAGTTATTTTACTATATCTTTAAAATTTTTAATTCCAACTCTTCATAATTTTTTATATACGTAGAAGTCATCATTTGAAGGAAGCACAGTAAGTTTCATAGCTTTATCATTTTCAAGAGCCAGCATAAAATTAAAACTATCATAACATATAAATCAAGCTTGCAATTCTTAGTACCAATAATGGCCACCAGATGGAGCTATAGGATTACTTTTAAATAATTATTGTAGAAACAAGTATGATTTAAATCATTTATAGAAATCTTTCAAAGAAAAATAATATGAATTTTATGTATTTTACTGATAAAATGACCCTCACTTAATTAGAATAACAAGCTGAAGTATTGTGAACTGTATATTAAGAATAATTCTTTATAGGCTTTATGGACAGATACGTTTTGAGTGACTCTTGAAGGTTCAGCACCACATCCTCTTTTACCACTGTTTAAAGAATGTATCTTACAGAACAGGTGCGGATGAATTTTGAATGGCTTGAATGGTTTTGTCGTGGTGATTTTTTGAAATAACAGTAAAAAAGTAACCAGTAAATGTCTTTTATTTTTTTAAGTGCAGCTTCTAAACGCTTCAAAAAAATGTACACATAGAAGACAAGTCATTCTGAGGAAATATGCATGGTTTCATGACTATACAACACTATATGGATGATAGAAAATTAAAAAACTATCATACATCTGATGTCACTCTGTCCCTCTGTCACTGTGGGTAATGTGTGTGTTGTGTGTGTGTGTTAAGTGAATTAGGTGTGAAACTATCAGGGAGCATTTAGTCTCCAGTGCCAACATTTTACAGAACTGCCACTTTCCTGGAGTCTCAGAATTACAATGTGTCAGGTTCTGAGAAATCAAAGATTCCAAAAAATGATTTAATTAGAATACCATGAAGTATTGTGAAATACTATATATAAAGACTTTATATATAGGCTTTATGAACAGATTAGAGTGACTCGTGAAGGACCAGCACCACCTCCTCTTGTCCGATGGTTTGAGGAATATATCTTCCAGAATCCGGGATTAAGATTTAGGAGCTCATTTTTATTCCACCTCCTTTCCTGAAAGTCTGTCTTGCAGAATTGACTAAAAATTAATCTTGACATTAATTCCTAATTATTTTGCAATTATTTGTGTCAGTTCTTCTTGACCTGTTTTTTTTTCTTCTTCTTTTCTGACCTCATGACCCAGTCAGCATTTTTGTACAATGGTCACGTCTTAACTTATCTATTTCTGTATTGCATTTGTGTTTGATATTTCTCATGGGTATTTCATAATTTTCGACTTTGAGTTAAAACAGTTTGAGTTAAAACTCTTTTTTAGCGCATTTCATCTGTAAAAGAAAACATGCCTAATAATTCTGCACATGAATATAAGGAGTTTTTCTCTTCCAGCTTTCCTGGACTATTGTATAGCACTCATAAATGATTAAATAAAAAGTAATGGTAGTTATTAAGATTGATATGGTTTGGAATTGGTAAAATGTTCTTGGAAAAAAAATCACAATAAAACAATGTTTTAATGTTTAAGTTTGGAATATTAACTGACATGAATGAATGCTATATAAATATTGTTCATGTTAACATAATGTTTATAAATGAAATCTTATTGTAAAGTGTTACTAAATATATATATATATATATATATATATATATATATATATATATATATATATATATATATATATATATTGTTCTGTGAATGTGATTTTAAAGTCTAGATGATTCGGATTAACCCTTTAACCGCCATATCCTTTAAAACCTCGCTGCCAGAGGGATATTGTGAATGCATGTGCCCGCTGGGCACAGTTTACCTGATGCCACCGGGGTGGCGATGGCATTGGTGGCTTGAGCCCGCCATCGCTGCTTGCAGCTATATTTATTATTATTATTATTATACCTTCTCCAAAATGAATCGCATTTTTGAGGGCCTAAACATACTCAAAAAGTCATGAAACTTTGCACACACCTCAGAACTGACGAAAATTTACATCTGATATGGGTTTCAGAAGTGGGTGTGGCAAAATGGCTCGACAGCGCCACCTATAGACATTCAACGGTGTGCGCCTCGAGCTATGTTTCATGTACATGCATGAAAATTGGCACACACATGTAACACACCAATACCTACAAAAAAGACTCTTGGACCAAAATTCTAAACCCAACAGGAAGTCGGTTATTTTTAATTTTATGAGCAAATTTTGTGTCATTTTTGTCATTTCCATGCGTTGTATTTTAACGAACTCCTCCTAGAGATTTATTCAGATCAACACCAAATTTGGTATACCTAATCTAAAGGCTTTTGCGATGTTAAATTGCGAAGATTTTGAGTTTTCGTTAATGGGCGTGTCCGTGGCGGCCTGGCGAATTTCGTTGATTCGCCATGAAAAATGAAGTTGCTATAACTCAGACATACAATGTCCAATCTGCCCCAAACTTCACATGGTTGATAAGACTCTGGAGCTGAATAGATTGACATGCCCATATTCAGTTATAGTCATAGCGCCACCTGTTGGTAACAGGAAGTGACATATTTCACGCTGCGATGAACTACTCCTAGAAATTTTATGACATCAATGTCTTTTTTGTGGTCCGTCTGATCTAAAGGCCTGTGCAATGTTAAGTTGGGAAGATCTTGAGTTTTCATTAGAAGGCGTGTCCATGGCGCCGTGACGAAGTTCGATGTCTCGCCATGGGAATGAAAGATGTTATAACTCAGGCATAAAATGTCCGATCTTCCCCAAACTTCACATGTTGGATAAGACTCTTGACCTGAACAGACCTACATGCCAATATTCAGTTATAGTCATAGCGCCACCTATTGGCAACAGGAAGTTACATATGTTACACTGCGACAAACTACTCCTAGAAATTTTATGACATCATGTCTTTTTTGTGGTCAGTCTAATCTAAAGACCTGTGTGATGTTTAGTTGTGAAGATCTTGAGTTTTTGTTAAAAGGTGTGTCCATGGCGCCGTGATGAAGTTCGATGTCTCGCCATGGGAATAAAAGATGTTATAACTCAGGCATAAAATGTCCGATCTTGCCCAAACTTCACTTGTGTGATAAGGGTCCTGGCCTAAACAGATATGAAGGCCAATATTCCATCGAGTGTGGCAAAATGGCTCGATAGCGCCACCTATACACTTTCAACGGAGTGCGTATACACTTTAAATGGAGTGTGCCTCGAGCTATGTTTCACGTACATGTACAAAAATCGGTACACACATGTAACACACCAATATCTACGAAAAAGTCTCTTAGTATGAAATCCGAATCCCAACAGGAAGTCAGTTATTTAGAATTTTCTCTGCAAAATTAGTGTTGTTTTGACCATTTTCAGGGGTTGTACTTTAACGAACTACTCCTAGAGATTTATTCAGATCAACACCAAACTTGGTCAGTGTAATCTAAAGCCTTTTGCGATCTTAAATTGCGAAGATCTTGAGGTTTCGTTAAAGGGCGTGTCCATGGCGGCCTGACAAATTTCGATGTTTCGCCATGAAATAGGATGTTGTTGTAACTCAGGCATAAAATGTCCAATCCTCCCCAAACCTCACATTGTTCGATAAAAGTCCTGCCCTGAACACATCTGAAGGCCAATATTCCATTATAATGATAGCGCCACCTGCTGGCAACAGGAAGATTGGCACATATATGGAATAAACATTGATATATTCTACTTATATTTATGAGTTTAAATGCATATTTCTCACCGTTCACCTATTAACTAAAGCCACTCGCTGCCGGTGAGCCCAGGTGCGAGGGCCCGTTCATCGCTGCTTGCAGCTTTAATTATTATTATTATTAGGGCCCGAGCACCGATGGTGCGAGGACCCTCTTGGAATTGCTCCGTTTATTATTATTATTATTATTATTATACTTCTCCAAAATGAATCGCATTTTTGAGGGCCTAAACATACTCAAAAAGTCATGAAAACTTTGCACACACCTCAGAACTGACGAAAATTTACATCTGATATGGGTTTCAGAAGTGGGTGTGGCAAAATGGCTCGACAGCGCCACCTATAGACATTCAACGGTGTGCGCCTCGAGCTATGTTTCATGTACATGCATGAAAATTGGCACACACATGTAACACACCAATACCTACAAAAAAGACTCTTGGACCAAAATTCTAAACCCAACAGGAAGTCGGTTATTTTTAATTTTATGAGCAAATTTTGTGTCATTTTTGTCATTTCCATGCGTTGTATTTTAACGAACTCCTCCTAGAGATTTATTCAGATCAACACCAAATTTGGTATACCTAATCTAAAGGCTTTTGCGATGTTAAATTGCGAAGATTTTGAGTTTTCGTTAATGGGCGTGTCCGTGGCGGCCTGGCGAATTTCGTTGATTCGCCATGAAAAATGAAGTTGCTATAACTCAGACATACAATGTCCAATCTGCCCCAAACTTCACATGGTTGATAAGACTCTGGAGCTGAATAGATTGACATGCCCATATTCAGTTATAGTCATAGCGCCACCTGTTGGTAACAGGAAGTGACATATTTCACGCTGCGATGAACTACTCCTAGAAATTTTATGACATCAATGTCTTTTTTGTGGTCCGTCTGATCTAAAGGCCTGTGCAATGTTAAGTTGGGAAGATCTTGAGTTTTCATTAGAAGGCGTGTCCATGGCGCCGTGACGAAGTTCGATGTCTCGCCATGGGAATGAAAGATGTTATAACTCAGGCATAAAATGTCCGATCTTCCCCAAACTTCACAGGTGTGATTAGAGTCCTGGCCTGAACACATCTGAAGGCCAATATTCCATTGGGTGTGGCAAAATGGCTTGATAGCGCCACCTATACACTTTCATTGGATTGCGCCTCGAGCTACGTGTCACGTACATATACAAAAATCGGTACACATATGTAACACACCAATAGCTACAAAAAAGTCTCTTGGAATGAAATCCGAATCCCAACAGGAAGTCGGTTATTTTGAATTTTCCCTGCAAATTTGTTGTTGTTTTTGCCATTTTCAGGGGTTGTACTTTAACGAACTCCTCCAAGAGATTTATTCAGATCAACACCAAACTTGGTCAGTGTAATCTTAAGCCCTTTGTGATGTTAAATTGCAAAGATCCTGAGGTTTCATTTAAAGGCGTGTCCATGGCGGCCTGACAAATTTCGATGTTTCGCCATGAAACAGGAAGTTGCTGTAACTCAGACATACAATGTCCAATCTGCCTCAAACTTCACATGTTAGATAAGAATTCTGCCCTTAACAGATCTACATGCCCATATTCAATCATAGTCATAGCGCCACCTGCTGGCAACAGGAAGTGTCATGTTTTACACTGCAAAGAACTACTCCAAGAAATAAGAAGTTGTTGTAACTCAGGCATGAAATGTTCGATATTCCCCAAACTACACATGTTCGATAAGACTCCTGGCCTGAACACATCTGAAGGCCAATAATCCATTATAATGATAGCACCACCTATTGGCAACAGGAAAATTGGCACATATAAATTACTTTGACATATTCCACTTATATTTACGATTTGAAATGCATATTTCTCACCTTCACCTTTTTACTAAAGCCACACGATTGCGGTGAGCCCGGGTGCGAAGGCCCGTTCATCGCTGCTTGCAGCTTTAATTATTATTATTATTCTTCTTCTCCAAAATGAATCGCATTTTTGAGGGCCTAAACATGCTCGAAAAGTCATGAAACTTTGCACACACCTCAGAACTGGAGAAAATTTACGTCTGATATGGGTTTCAGAAGTGGGTGTGGCAAAATGGCTCAACAGCGCCACCTATACACGTTCAACGGTGTGCGCCTCGAGCTACGTTTCATGTACATGTATGAAAATCGGTATACTCATGTAACTCTCTAATACCTACAAAAAAATCCGAAACCCAACAGGAAGTCGGTTATTACTAATATTATGAGCAAATTTTGTGTCATTTTTGTCATTTCCATGCGTTGTATTTTAACGAACTCGTCTTAGAGATTCATTATGCCTAATCTGAAGGCCTTTGCGTTGTTAAATTGCGAAGCTTTTGAGTTTTCGTTAATGGGCGTGTCCGTGGCGGCCTGGCGAATTTCGATGATTCGCCATGAAACAGGAAGTTGCTATAACTCAGACATACAATGACCAATCTGCCCCAAACTTCACATGTTTGATGAGACTCCTGACCTGAACAGATTGACATGCCCATTTTCCTTTATAGTCATAGCGCCACCTATTGGCAACAGGAAGTGACATATTTTACACTGCGATGAACTACTCCTAGAAATTTTATGACATCAGTGTATTTGTGGTCAGTGTAATCTAAAGGCCTGTGAGATGTTAAGTTGTGTAGATCTTGAGTTTTCGTTAAAAGGCGTGTCCATGGCGCCGTCACGAAGTTCGATGTCTCGCCATGGGAATAAAATATGTTATAACTCAGGCATAAAATGTCCGATCTTCCCCAAACTGCACATGTGTGATAAGAGTCCTGGCCTGAACACATCTGAAGGCCAAAATTCCATCAGGTGTGGCGAAATGGCTCGATAGCGCCACCTATAAACTTTCAACAGAGTGCGCCTCGAGCTATGTTTCACGTACATGTACAAAAATTGGTACACACATGTAACACACCAATACCTACAAAAAAGTCTCTTGGTACGAAATCCGAATCCCAACAGGAAGTCGGTTATTTAGAATTTTCTCTGCAAAATTTACGTTGTTTTTGCCATTTTCAGGGGTTGTACTTTAATAAACTCCTCCTAGAGATTTATTCAGATCAACACCAAACCTGTTCAGTGTAATCTTAAGCCCTTTGCGATGTTAAACTGCGGAGGTCTTTAGATTTCATTAAAGGGCGTGTCCATGGCGGCCTGACAAATTTCGATGTTTCGCCATGAAAAAGGAAGTTGCTGTAACTCAGACATACAATGTCCAATCTGCCCCAAACTTCACATGTTAGATAAAACTTCTGCCCTTAACAGATCTACATGCCCACATTCAGTTATAGTCATAGCGCCACCTATTGGCAACAGGAAGTGACATGTTTTACGCTGCGACAAACTACTCCTATAATTTTTTTTAGATTAACATATATTTTGTGGTCAGTCTAATCTAAAGGCCGGTGCAATGTTAACTTGTGGAGATCCTGAGTTTTTGTTGAAGGGTGTTTCCATGGCGCCATGACAAAATTTGATGTCTTGCCACAGCAAGAGAAGTTGTTGTAACTCAAGCATAAAATGATCAATCTTCCCCAAACTTCACATGTTTGATAAGAGTCCTGGCCTGAACACATCTGAAGGCCAATATTCCATTATAATGATAGCGCCACCTGCTGGCAACGGTAAGATTGGCACATATATGGGATATACTTTGATATATTCCACTTATATTTAGGACATTAAATGCATATTTCTCAACGTTCACCTTTTTACTAAAGCCACACGATGGCGGTGAGCCCGGGTGCGAGGGCCCGTTCATCGCTGCTTGCAGCTTTAATTAGGGCCCGAGCCAATGGGCGCAGGGCCCTATTGTTCCCCTAAGGATTATTCTTATTATTTTTATTTTTTATGAACCTTCCGGGGGTTTTTGGGGGGCCTTAACATAGTCAAAAACTCCTTGAAAAATTGGCACACACATTGGAAACCTGCGGCCATCAGGACGCCGCAGAGGCTGGGACCCGGGCGTGGCACAGGGGCTCTACAGCGCCCCCTAGAACACCATCAGAAAATCCTGAACCATAGCTCACACATACTTGCATGTATTTATATGAAACTCAGTACACTTATAGGTCGCATAAAGCCGAACAACTTTTGCGCTCTATGTCATAGGCTCCGCCCAACAGGAAGTCAGCTATTCAGGGCTGTTTAAAAAAAGTATGCTCTGGAATTTGAAATACTCCTCTAAGGTTTTCCATCCGTTCGTCACAAAACTTGGTGAACATGATCTCAAGACATTGAGGATGAAAAATTGCGAGAGGATTTTTGATATCTCGAACGGTTCACCTGTGGTGAGGCGTTAAAATTAGGGCAAAAAATTAGAAAACAGGAAGTGCCTAAAAACATCCACATACATTTCCTGAGTTTCCATCAAACTTCATTGGTTTGTTCATTGTAATATGTTACCTGCAATATATGTAAACTATAAGGTGTCAAAGTTACAGAGCCACAACTGGCAGCAAGGAAGTGGTGTCATTTTCAAAAATGGCTTTGGAATTCAGCATCTTATTTTTACTCGATTTGCTTCAAACCTTCAGCAGAATAATGGACAGACAACACAGCCAATGCCAAAATCTGTTGTGGGTATACTGATATCTACATATAGTGTTTGCCCATGCGCAATGTGGTCAAACTTTGAATATTCTGTTATGGTGATTTTGAGGCAGGACAAACAAGCTAAGATTTACATTTAAACTCAGGAACACATATCAGTTATTAATGATATCTAGACAATGGCAAAAGCTTTTAAAAGGACGTGAAGGAGGCAGTCTATAGCGCCACTTTTGTCATAAAGTGGGGGGGGGGGTTAGTTTTAGCTAAAGACACCAAACTTGTTACATAAAATTGTTCTTATCAAGACGGACATTTTCTAATTCACAGTCATAAGCTAACGACCAACAGGAAGTCAGCTATTTTGATTTGAATATCGTATTTTTGGGCAAATTCCGATGTGAATTAATGCATACTCCTACAGGAAAATGTACTTAATCACACAAACTTTGTCTACATGTTGAGAAAAACATTGAGGAACTTAAATTGCGAATGGATTTTGGATAGCTTGAACGGTTTTTGCCGTGTGTTTTTTTGAAATAACATTAAAAAGGGAAACATTAATTGTCTTGTATTTTTTAATTGCAGCTTCCAAACATTTCAAACCATTTTTTCATTTAGAGAACATCGCGATTCTGAGGAAATATGCATAGTTTCACGACTTTACAACACTGTATGATTAAAAGAAAATTATAAAACTGTCAGACATCTGATCTCACTCTCTGGCATTCTCTCTGTGTGAGGGAAAGGAGGGGGAGGGGTAGGGGTGCTTGAGGGCCTGCCTGACAGAGAGAGAGAGAGAGAGAGAGAGAGTTAACATCTCTTTAATCGTCAGAAAAAAACTGTAATTGTGTGTTGTTGATTTTTTTTCATCATTACAGCTAAAGAAATCTCTCTATCATTTTCTGTCAGTTTTAGGGACGAAAAAAAACCTAGTACAATTTGTAGGGCTCAGACAAAATGATTTTATATAATTAGGTTAAGAATTATGTTAATTGCAAAATAAAAAAAGATTTTAAAAATACATACACGATGACTTGTATATATTTTTTTTATTCTGATAATTTAAACTTATTTGATAATGACCTATGACAGACATTCTGTGACATGACCTGAATTTACACAATCTTGCTGATTTAACAGTAAAACAGTTCAGCTCACAGATAAAGACTAAGCTGTAATGCAGGCAAACATATTTTACAAATGCTTATAGATCAATAAATTAGTTAAAAATGCTTTTTCACAAAGTGCATAATAATAATAGTTGATATTCTGATGACATTTTTTTTCCAAGCACATTTTACCAAATTCAAATCACATCTAATACACAATAATACAATACTATAGATTTGGTATTTCATGATTTATGAGTGATATATATATAATTGTCCTCGAAGGCTGGAAGTGAAAAGCTCATATTCAGGAGTGCTGAATTTTTAGGCATGTCTTCTTGTCATGCATTGGTCATAGAGCTCATTGTAGCGATGCTTCAGGTGTTGAAATAGATTTGTTATACATTATACAGGTTCACTGTTTGCAGAGTGTATACAGTATGTGTATGTGGTGCAGACGCAGCAGCGAGAGCATGTTATTGTAACGCAAAAACACATTAAAATAATGCGCGAGCATGCACATTTCCTTTACCTTGTCACAAACACGTCCTCTGATACATGCTGCTTTTGCTCGGAGAGCGTGCGCACACTTAAAACCCGTTTCCTCTGCTCAAACTGTGTCCTGTGCACTCACAACTCTCTCTATGCTCATGCGCTAGATATTCATTCTTTTTCACACCTTTCTACTTCTAACCTTTTCTGTTCACATCTTTTACCATGTGCAGTGTGAATGCTCTGATCCATTAACATGGGCTCTGAAAAAAATATGCATTACAGATAGAGCTTGTGAACCTGGCCTTGCATAGTCATATGAACAGTCTGTCCTGTTCTCGCGCTCCATT
>NW_020529288.1:0-32500 GCF_003368295.1 Carassius auratus
CAATCTGCCTCAAACTTCACATGTTAGATAAGAATTCTGCCCTTAACAGATCTACATGCCCATATTCAATCATAGTCATAGCGCCACCTGCTGGCAACAGGAAAGTGTCATGTTTTACACTGCAAAGAACTACTCCAAGAAATAAGAAGTTGTTGTAACTCAGGCATGAAATGTTCGATATTCCCCAAACTACACGATGTTCGATAAGACTCCTGGCCTGAACACATCTGAAGGCCAATAATCCATTATAATGATAGCACCACCTATTGGCAACAGGAAAATTGGCACATATAAATTACTTTGACATATTCCACTTATATTTACGATTTGAAATGCATATTTCTCACCTTCACCTTTTTACTAAAGCCACACGATTGCGGTGAGCCCGGGTGCGAAGGCCCGTTCATCGCTGCTTGCAGCTTTAATTATTATTATTATTCTTCTTCTCCAAAATGAATCGCATTTTTGAGGGCCTAAACATGCTCGAAAAGTCATGAAACTTTGCACACACCTCAGAACTGGAGAAAATTTACGTCTGATATGGGTTTCAGAAGTGGGTGTGGCAAAATGGCTCAACAGCGCCACCTATACACGTTCAACGGTGTGCGCCTCGAGCTACGTTTCATGTACATGTATGAAAATCGGTATACTCATGTAACTCTCTAATACCTACAAAAAAATCCGAAACCCAACAGGAAGTCGGTTATTACTAATATTATGAGCAAATTTTGTGTCATTTTTGTCATTTCCATGCGTTGTATTTTAACGAACTCGTCTTAGAGATTCATTATGCCTAATCTGAAGGCCTTTGCGTTGTTAAATTGCGAAGCTTTTGAGTTTTCGTTAATGGGCGTGTCCGTGGCGGCCTGGCGAATTTCGATGATTCGCCATGAAACAGGAAGTTGCTATAACTCAGACATACAATGACCAATCTGCCCCAAACTTCACATGTTTGATGAGACTCCTGACCTGAACAGATTGACATGCCCATTTTCCTTTATAGTCATAGCGCCACCTATTGGCAACAGGAAGTGACATATTTTACACTGCGATGAACTACTCCTAGAATTTTATGACATCAGTGTATTTGTGGTCAGTGTAATCTAAAGGCCTGTGAGATGTTAAGTTGTGTAGATCTTGAGTTTCGTTAAAAGGCGTGTCCATGGCGCCGTCACGAAGTTCGATGTCTCGCCATGGGAAATAAAATATGTTATAACTCAGGCATAAAATGTCCGATCTTCCCCAAACTGCACATGTGTGATAAGAGTCCTGGCCTGAACACATCTGAAGGCCAAAATTCCATCAGGTGTGGCGAAATGGCTCGATAGCGCCACCTATAAACTTTCAACAGAGTGCGCCTCGAGCTATGTTTCACGTACATGTACAAAAATTGGTACACACATGTAACACACCAATACCTACAAAAAAGTCTCTTGGTACGAAATCCGAATCCCAACAGGAAGTCGGTTATTTAGAATTTTCTCTGCAAAATTTACGTTGTTTTTGCCATTTTCAGGGGTTGTACTTTAATAAACTCCTCCTAGAGATTTATTCAGATCAACACCAAACCTGTTCAGTGTAATCTTAAGCCCTTTGCGATGTTAAACTGCGGAGGTCTTTAGATTTCATTAAAGGGCGTGTCCATGGCGGCCTGACAAATTTCGATGTTTCGCCATGAAAAAGGAAGTTGCTGTAACTCAGACATACAATGTCCAATCTGCCCCAAACTTCACATGTTAGATAAAACTTCTGCCCTTAACAGATCTACATGCCCACATTCAGTTATAGTCATAGCGCCACCTATTGGCAACAGGAAGTGACATGTTTTACGCTGCGACAAACTACTCCTATAATTTTTTTAGATTAACATATATTTTGTGGTCAGTCTAATCTAAAGGCCGGTGCAATGTTAACTTGTGGAGATCCTGAGTTTTTGTTGAAGGGTGTTTCCATGGCGCCATGACAAAATTTGATGTCTTGCCACAGCAAGAGAAGTTGTTGTAACTCAAGCATAAAATGATCAATCTTCCCCAAACTTCACATGTTTGATAAGAGTCCTGGCCTGAACACATCTGAAGGCCAATATTCCATTATAATGATAGCGCCACCTGCTGGCAACGGTAAGATTGGCACATATATGGGATATACTTTGATATATTCCACTTATATTTAGGACATTAAATGCATATTTCTCAACGTTCACCTTTTTACTAAAGCCACACGATGGCGGTGAGCCCGGGTGCGAGGGCCCGTTCATCGCTGCTTGCAGCTTTAATTAGGGCCCGAGCCAATGGGCGCAGGGCCCTATTGTTCCCCTAAGGATTATTCTTATTATTTTTATTTTTTATGAACCTTCCGGGGGTTTTTGGGGGCCTTAACATAGTCAAAAACTCTTGAAAATTGGCACACACATTGGAACCTGCGGCCATCAGGACGCCGCAGAGGCTGGGACCCGGGCGTGGCACAGGGGCTCTACAGCGCCCCCTAGAACACCATCAGAAAATCCTGAACCATAGCTCACACATACTTGCATGTATTTATATGAAACTCAGTACACTTATAGGTCGCATAAAGCCGAACAACTTTTGCGCTCTATGTCATAGGCTCCGCCCAACAGGAAGTCAGCTATTCAGGGCTGTTTAAAAAAAGTATGCTCTGGAATTTGAAATACTCCTCTAAGGTTTTCCATCCGTTCGTCACAAAACTTGGTGAACATGATCTCAAGACATTGAGGATGAAAAATTGCGAGGGGATTTTTGATATCTCGAACGGTTCACCTGTGGTGAGGCGTTAAAATTAGGGCAAAAAATTAGAAACAGGAAGTGCCTAAAAACATCCACATACATTTCCTGAGTTTCATCAAACTTCATTGGTTTGTTCATTGTAATATGTTACCTGCATATATGTAACTATAAGGTGTCAAAGTTACAGAGCCACCAACTGGCAGCAGGAAGTGTGTCATTTTCAAAATGCTTTGAATTCAGCATCTTATTTTTACTCGATTTGCTTCAAACTTCAGCAGAATAATGACAAAACACAGCCAATGCAAATCTGTTGTGGGTATACTGATATCTAATATAGTGTTGCCATGGCAATGTGTCAAACTTGAATATTCTGTTATGGTGATTTTGAGGCAGACAACAAGCTAAGATTTACATTAAACTCAGAACACATATCAGTATTAATGATATCTAGACAATGGCAAAAGCTTTTAAAAGGACGTGAAGGAGGCAGTCTATAGCGCCACCTTTTGTCAAAAGTGGGGGGGGGGTTAGTTTTAGCTAAAGACACCAAACTTGTTACATAAATTGTTCTTATCAAGACGGACAATTTTCTAATTCACAGTCATAAGCTACGACCAACAGGAAGTCAGCTATTTTGATTTGAATATGTATTTTTGGGCAAATTCCGATGTGAATTAATGCATACTCCTCACAGGAAAAATGTACTATACACACCAAACTTTGTCTACATGTTGAAAAAACATTGAGGAACTTAAATTGCGAATGGATTTTGGATAGCTTGAACGGTTTTGCCGTGGTGATTTTTTGAAATAACATTAAAAAGGGAAACATTAATTGTCTTGTATTTTTAAATTGCAGCTTCCAAACATTTCAAAACCATTTTTTCATTTAGAGAACATGCGATTCTGAGGAAATATGCATAGTTTCACGACTTTACAACACTGTATGTTTAAAAGAAAATTATAAAACTTTCAGACATCTGATCTCACTCTCTGGCATTCTCTCTGTGTGAGGGAAAGGAGGGGGAGGGGTAAGGGTGCTTGAGGGCCTGCCTGACAGAGAGAGAGAGAGAGAGAGAGAGAGTTAACATCTCTTTAATCGTCAGAAAAAAACTGTAATTGTGTATTGTTGATTTTTTTTCATCATTACAGCTAAAGAAATCTCTCTATCATTTTCTGTCAGTTTTAGGGACGAAAAAAACCTAGTACAATTTGTACGTCTCAGACAAAATGATTTTATATAATTAGGTTAAGAATTATGTTAATTGCAAAATAAAAAAAGATTTTAAAAATACATACACGATGACTTGTATATATTTTTTTATTCTGATAATAATTTTAAATTTATTTGATAATGACCTATGACAGACATTCTGTGACATGACCTGAATTTACACAATTTTGCTGATTTAACATTAAAACAGTTCAGCTCACAGATAAAGACTAAGCTGTAATGCAGGCAAACATATTTTACAAATGCTTATAGATCAATAAATTAGTTAAAAATGCTTTTTCACAAAGTGCATAATAATAATAGTTGATATTCTGATGACATTTTTTTCCAAGCACATTTTACCAAATTCAAATCACATGACTAATACACAATAATCACAATACTATAGATTTGGTATTTCATGATTTATGAGTGATATATATATATATAATTGTCCTCGAAGGCTGGAAGTGAAAAGCTCATATTCAGGAGTGCTGAATTTTTAGGCATGTCTTCTTGTGATGCATTGGTCATAGAGCTCATTGTAGCGATGCTTCAGGTGTTGAAATAGATTTGTTATACATTATACAGGTTCACTGTTTGCAGAGTGTATACAGTATGTGTATGTGGTGCAGACGCAGCAGCGAGAGCATGTTATTGTAACGCAAAAACACATTAAAATAATGCGCGAGCATGCACATTTCCTTTACCTTGTCACAAAACACGTCCTCTGATACATGCTGCTTTTGCTCGGAGAACGTGCGCACACTTAAAATCCGTTTCCTCTGCTCAAACTGTGTCCTGTGCACTCACAACTCTCTCTATGCTCATGCACTAGATATTCATTCTTTTCACACCTTTCTACTTCTAACCTTTTCTGTTCACATCTTTTAACATGTGTAGTGTGAATGCTCTGATCCATTAACATGGGCTCTGAAAAAAATATGCTTTACAGATAGAGCTTGTGAACCTGGCCTTGCATAGTCATATGAACAGTCTGTCCTGTTCTCGCGCTCCATTTAGGAATGCTTCATTCAGACTGGTTCAGATAGCAACACCAAACGTGCAGTGTGTAATACCTATCATGGCCACCACTAGATGGAGCTATAGGATTACTTTTAAATAATTGTTTTAGAAACTGTATACTGCATTTAAATCATTTATAAAAATCTTTCAAAGTAAAATAATATGTATTTTAAAAAGCTAATGAATTTTACTGGTAATATAGTTTTATATAATAATTTCAGAAATGTTTATAGATCAATAAAAGTATTTTTAAAAATGGTTATAGATCATGAAAAGTGTTTTGCAACAATTTATAATAAGCTCTCTTTGGTTTACATTAGTTAATGCATTAACTAACATGAACTAACAATTAACAATCTATTTTTCAGATCATTTATTAATCTTTTTTTATGTTAGTTATTCCTATCATTAAAAATATTATTGTTTATGTTATTTCACAGTACATAAATTAATCTTAAAATAAAAATGTAATAAAAAATATTATTAATAATGTGTTAAAATATTTTAACTAAGCTTTAATTAACATTTATATAAACACTTATATTGAAAGAGACTGATATGGAAGTAATTTTTACTTTTAAAAACCGCATGTAAGACACAGTTAACAAATGCAATGAACAGATAAAAGGACAGACCAACAAAGATATATAGTGCCCCTATTGGCAACAGAAAGTGTCATATTTTATGCTGCGACAAACTAAACCTAGAATTTTTTAAAACTTTTTTGTGGTCAGTCTATCTTGAGTTTTTGTTAAAAGTCGTTTCCATGCCGCCATGACAAAACTGATGTCTCGCCATAGGAAGAGAAGTTGTTGTAACTCGGGCATAAAATATTCGATCTTCCCCAAACTTCAAATGTTCGATAAGAGTCTTGGCCTGAACACATCTGAAGGAAAATTTTCCATTATAATGATAGCGCCACCTGCTGGCAAAAGGAAGATTGGCACATATAAATGACTATAAATGGCATATTCCGCTTATATTTACGACTTTAAATGCATATTTCTCGCTGTTCACCTTTTTTACTAAAGCCGCTTGCTGGTGGTGAGCCCGGGGGCGAGGGCCCGATCATCACTGCTTGCAGCTTTAATTCTTATTATTATTTTTTTTTTTTATTAAACCTTCCGGGGGTTTTTAGGGGCCTTAACATGCTCAAAAACTCTTGAAAATTGGCACACAGATTGAAATCTGCGGCCATCAGGACGCTGCAGAGGCTGGGACCCGGGCGTGGCACAGGGGCTCTACAGCGCCCCCTGGAATAAAGTCAGAAACCTTGAACCATGGCTCACACAGACTTGCATGTATTTATATGAAACTCGGTACACTTATAGATCTCATTGAGCCGAACAACTTTCACACTTTATGTCATAGGCTCCGCCCAACAGGAAGTCAGCTATTCAGGGCTGTTTAAAAAAACCATGCTCTGGAATTTGAAATACTCCTCTGAGGTTTTCAACCCGTTCGCCACGAAACTCGGTGAACATGATCTCAAGACATTGGGGATGAAAAAATGGGAGGGGATTTTTGATATCTCGAACGGTTTGCCCGTAGCGAGGCATGGAAATTATGGCGATCGTATATATGTGACTATTAAGAGTCAACGTTATAGCGCCACCAACTGGCAGCAGGAAGTGAGTCATTTTCAAAATGTTTTGAATTCAGCATCTTATTTTTACTCGATTTACTTAAAACTTCATCAGAATAATGACAAAACACGGCCGATGTAAATCTGTTGTGGGGATATTGATATCTAATATGGCGTTGCCATGGCAACGTGTCAAACTTGAATGTTCTGTTATGATGAGTTTGAGGCAGACAACAACCTCAGATTTACATGAAACTCAAAACACATATCAGTATTAGTGATAGCTAGACAATGGCAAAAGCTTTTAAAAGGGCGTGAAGGAGGCACGCTATAGCGCCACCTTTTGTCAAAAGTAGGGGGTTTAGTTTTAGCTACAGACACCAAACTTGGTACATAAATTGTTCTTATCAAGACGGACAACTTTCTAATTCACAGTCATCAGCTACGACCAACAGGAAGTCGGCTATTTTGATTTGAATATTTAAATTGAGCTCTGATTTAATGCATTCTCCTCAGAGGAAATGTTCACTATACTCACCAAACTTTGTCTACAAAACATTGAGGAACTTAAATTGCGAACGGATTTTGGTTAGCTTGAACCGTTTTGTCGTGGTGATTTTTTGAAATGACAGTAAAAAGGGAATCATTAATTGTCTTGTATTTTTAAATTGCAGCTTCCAAACACTTAAAAAAAAAATTCATACAGAGATCAAATCATTCTGAGGACATATGCATAGTTTCATGACTTTACAACACTGTATGATTAAAAGAAAATTAAAAAACTGTCAGACTTCTTAACTCACTCTGTCCCTCTGTTTGAGCAATGTATGTGTGCTGACTGAGTGCATGTGTGTGTGTGAGTGAGTGGGGGATGGGCATGAGCTGAGTGGCAGACACAATGAGAGAGAGAAAGAGAGAGAGAGATACTTAATCATCTCTTTAATCACCAGAAAAAAAAATGTATTTTAAATTGTTATTTTTTTGTTGCTGTTGCTAACATTGCTGTTTTCATTACAGCTTAAGAAATCTCTTAGGCCTCATCCTTTTCTGACAGTTTCAGGAATTAAAAACAAAATTCTAAAAATACTTATTTGTGCTGCAAATAATAATTTCAACTCATTTGATACTGACCTATTCCATCCTGTGACATGACATGTATCTACATTTTTAAAATCTCATGGATGTAACAGTAAAACTGTTCAGTTCACAGATCAAGACTAAGCTTCTTTCACAAATGCTTATAAGTCATTAAAGGATTTAATAACATTGTAAAATAATGTCTAATTTGTTAACATTAGTAAATGCATTGGTGACACTTTATAATAACTGCACTCATTAGTAAATAGTCAGTTTATGCTTTATAAAGCCTTGTCCCAATATTAATAGTCAGTAGTAAGCAGTTTATAAATACAGCTATAAATAGCTTGTTCTTGGTTTATAAGCACATTTATTAAAAAGGAGAGTAAAGGGTCAGTTATCTTCCTATTAAAAATAAAATAAATAAAAATAAACAAACAACAACACAGATTGATACAGAACTCAGAAATGTTATTGTGGATTTATGATCAAATCAGCATGTAAAAATGAATTCATACTCCTCCGAGAAGACATAAGTAGTTCACACCAAACTTTTTCAACATGATGCTAATATACTGAAGATGTTAAATTGCGAATTGGTTTAGGATACCTTAAATGGTGTGGCCATAGCGATTTTATTAAAGTAACATATAAAAATAGTTATAAAAATAGTTATTTTACGATATCTTTAAAATTTTTCATTTCAACTCTTCATAATTTTGTATAAATGTAGAAGTCATCATTTGAAGGATGAAGCACAGTAAGTTTCATAGCTTTATCATTTTCAAGAGCCAGCATAAAATTAAAACTATCATAACTTATAAATCAAGCTTGCAATTCTTAGTACCAATAATGGCCACCAGATGGAGGTATAGGATTACTTTTAAATAATTATTGTAGAAATGAGTATGATTTAAATCATTTATAGAAATCTTTCAAAGAAAAATAATATGAATTCTATGTATTTACTGATAAAATGACCCTCACTTAATTAGAATAACAAGCTGAAGTATTGTGAACTGTATATTAAGAAATAATTCTTTTTAGGCTTTATGGACAGATAAGTTTTGAGTGACTCTTGAAGGATCAGCACCACATCCTCTTTTACCACTGTTTAAAGAATTTATCTTACAGAACAGGTGCGAATGAATTTTGGATAGCTTGAATGGTTTTGTCGTGGTGATTTATTGAAATAAGAGTAAAAAAGTAACCAGTAAATGTCTTTTATTTTTTTAAAGTGCAGCTTCTAAACACTTCAAAAAATGTACACATAGAAGACAAGTCATTCTGAGGAAATATGCATAGTTTCATGACTATACAACACTATATGGATGATAGAAAATTAAAAAACTATCAAACATCTGATGTAACTCTGTCCCTCTGTCACTGTGGGTAATGTGTGTGTGTGTGTAAGTGAATTAGGTGTGAAACTATCAGGGAGCATTTAGTCTCCAGCGCCAACATTTTACAGAACTGCCACTTTCCTGGAGTCTCCAGAATTACTCTGTGTCAGGTTCTGAGAGATCTAAGATTCAAAAAAATTATTTAATTAGAATACCATGAAGTATTGTGAAATACTATATATTAAGACTTTATATATAGGCTTTATGAACAGATTAGAGTGACTCGTGAAGGACCAGCACCACCGCCTCTTGTCCAATGGTTTGAGGAATATATCTTCCAGAATCCGGGATTAAGATTTAGGAGCTCTTTTTTATTACACCTCCTTTCCTGAAAGTCTGTCTTGCAGAATTGACTAAAAATTAATCTTCACATTAATTCCTAATTATTTTGCAATTCTTTTTGTCAGTTCTTCTTGACCTGTTTTTTTCTTCTTCTTTTCTGACCTCATGACCCAGTCAGCATTTTTTGTACAATGGCCAAGTCTTAACTTATCAATTTCTGTATTGCATTTGTGTTTGATATTTCTCATGGGCTTTACAGTTTGAGTTAAAACTCCTTTTTAGCGCATTTCATCTGTAAAAGAAAACATGCCCAATAATTCTGCACACATGAATATAAGGAGTTTTTCTCTTCCAGCTTTCCTGGACTATTGTATAGCACTCATAAATGATTAAATAAAAAATAATGGTAGTTATTAAGATTGATATGGTTTGGAATTGGTAAAAAGTGCTTGGAAAAAAATCACAATAAAACAATGTTTTAAAGTTTGGAATATTAACTGACATGAATGAATGCTATATAAATATTGTTCATGTTAACATAATGTTTAGAAATGAAATATTATTGTAAAGTGTCACTAAAGTTATATATATTGTTCTGTGAATGTGATTTTAAAGTCTTGATGATTCTGATTAACCCTTTAACTGCCTTATCCTTTAAAACCTCACTGCCAGAGGGATATTGTGAATGCATGTGCCCGCTGGGCACAGTTTACCTGATGCCACCGGGGTGGCGATGGCATTGGTGGCTTGAGCCCGCCATCGCTGCTTGCAGCTATATTTATTATTATTATTATTATTATTTTTCTTTTTTATGAACCTTCCGGGGGTTTTTTGAGGCATTAACATACTCAAAAACTCTTGAAAATTGGCACACACATTGGAACCTGCGGCCATCAGGACACCGCAGAGGCTGGGACCCGGGCGTGGCACAGGGGCTCTACAGCGCCCCCTGGAATAAAGTCAGAAACCTTGAACCATAGCTCACAAATACTTGCATGGATTTAAATGAAACTCAGTACACTTATAGATCTCATTGAGCCGAACAACTTTTGCACTCTATGTCATAGGCTCCACCCAACAGGAAGTCAGCTATTCAGGGCTGTTCAAAAAAAGCATGCTCTGGAATTTGAATTACTCCTCTGAGGACTTTCAACCGTTTGATTCGAAACTCGGTGAACATGATCTCAAGACATTGGGGATGAAAAATTGCAAGGGGATTTTTGATATCTCGAACGGTTTGCCCGTGGCGTGGCGTTGAAATTAGTGCAAAAAAATTGAAACAGGAAATGCCTAATAACATCCACATACATTACCTGAGTTTGATCAAATTTCATCGGTTTGTTCGATGTATGATAACGATCGTATATATGTGACTATTAAGAGTCAACGTTATAGCGCCACCAACTGGCAGCAAGAATTTAGTCATTTTCAAAATGCTTTGAATTTAGCATCTTATTTTTACTCGATTTGCTTCAAACTTCATCAGAATATTGACAAAACATGACCAATGTAAATCTGTTGTGGGGATATTGATATCTTATATATTGTTGCCATGGCAACGTATCAAACTTGAATATTTTGTTATGGTGATTTTGAGGCAATCAACAAGCTCAGATTTACATTAAAATCAGAACACATATCAGTATTAATGATATCTAGACAATGGCAAAAGCTTTTAAAAGGACGTGAAGGAGGCACTCTATAGCGCCACCTTTTGTCAAAAGTGGGGGGGGGTTAGTTTTAGCTACAGACACCAAACTTGGTACATAAATTGATCTTATCAAGATGGACAATTTTCTAATTCACAGTCATAAGCTACGACCAACAGGAAGTCAGCTATTTTGATTTGAATATGTATTTTTGGGCTTATTTCGGCTGTGAATGAATGCATACTCCTCACAAGGGAAATGAACTATACACACTAAACTTTGTCTACATGTTGAAAAAACATTGAGGAACTTAAATTGCGAATGGATTTTGGATAGCTTGAACGGTTTTGCCGTGGTGATTTTTTGAAATAACATTAAAAAGGGAAACATTAATTGTCTTGTATTTTTAAATTGCTGCTTCCAAACATTTCAAAACCATTTTTCATTTAGAGAACATGCGATTCTGAGGAAATAGGCATAGTTTCACGACTTTACAACACTGTATGATTAAAATAAAATTATAAAACTGTCAGACATCTGATCTCACTCTCTGGCATTCTCTCTGTGTGAGGGCAAGGAGGGGGAGGGGGAGGGGTGCTTGAGGGCCTGCCTGACAGAGAGAGAGAGAGAGTTAACATCTCTTTAATCACCAGAAAAAAACAGCAATTGTGTGTTGTTGATTTTTTTTCATCATTAAGAAAGCTTAAGAAATCTCTATATCATTTTCTGTCAGTTTTGGGGACGAAAAAAAAACCTAGTACAATTTGTAGGGCTCAGACAAAATTATTTTATATGTTAATTTTAATTATGTTAATTGCAAAATAAAAAAAAGATTTTAAAAATACATACACGTTGACTTGTATATATTTTTTTATTCTGATAATAATTTTAAACTAATTTGATACTGACCTATGACAGACATTCTGTGACATGACATGACATGACCTGAATTTACACAATCTTGCTGATTTAACAGTAAAACAGTTCAGCTCACAGATAAAGACTAAGCTGTAATGCTGGCAAAAATATTTTACAAATGCTTATAGATCAATAAAATAGTTAAAAATGCTTTTTCACAAAGTGCATAATAATAAGGCATGTTGATATTCTGATGACATTTTTTTTCCAAGCACATTTTGCAATTTCAAATCACATCAATCTTAATAAATACTATAGATTTGGTATTTCATGATTTATGAGTGATATATATAATTGTCCTCGAAGGCTGGAAGTGAAAAGCTCATATTCAGGAGTGCTGAATTTTTAGGCATGTCTTCTTGTCATGAATTGGTCATAGAGCTCATTGTAGCAATGCTTCAGGTGTTGAAATAGATTTGTTATACATTATACAGGTTCACTGTTTGCAGAGTGTATACAGTATGTGTATGTGGTGCAGACGCAGCAGCAAGAGCATGTTATTGTAAGGCAAAAACACATTAAAATAATGCGCGAGCATGAATCTCTCTGCTTGCATACACTTTTCCTTTACTTTGTCACAAAACGCATCCTCTGATGCATGCTGCTTTTGCTCGGAGAGCGTGCGCGCACTTAAAACCCGTTTCCTCTGCTCAAACTGTGTCCTCTGCACTCATAACTCTCTCTATGCTCATGCGCTAGATATTCATTCTTTTCACACCTTTCTACTTCTAACCTTTTCTGTTCACATCTTTTACCATGTGCAGTGTGAATGCTCTGATCCATTAACATGGGCTATGAAAAAAATATGCTTTACAGATAGAGCTTGTGAACCTGGCCTTGCATAGGTATATGCACAGTCTGTCCTGTTCTCGTGCTCCATTTAGGAACGCTTCATTCAGACTGGTTCAGATAGCAACACCAAACGTGCAGTGTGTAATACCTATCCTGGCCACCACCAGATGGAGATATAGGATTACTTTTAAATAATTGTTTTAGAAACGTGTATACAGTATTTAAATCATTTATAAAAATCTTTCAAAGTAAAATAATATGTATTTTAAAAAGCTAATGAATTGTACTGGTAATATAGTTTTATATAATAATTTCAGAAATGTTTACAGATAAATAAAAGTATTTTTAAAAATGGTTATAGATCATGAAAAGTGTTTTGAAACAATTTATAATAAGCCCTCTTTGGTTTACATTAGTTAATGCATTAACTAACATGAACTAACAATGAACAATCTATTTTTCAGATCATTTATTAATCTTTTTTTTATGTTAGTTATTCCTATCATTAAAAATATTATTGTTTATGTTATTTCACAGTACATAAACTAATCTTAAAATAAAAATGTAATTACATTTTTTTCATTAATAATGTATTAAAATATTTTAACTAAGCTTTAATTAACATTTATATAAACACTTATATTGAAAGCGACTGAAATGAAAGTAATTTTTACTTTTAAAAACTGCTTGTAAGACACAGTTAACAAATGCAGTGAGCAGATGAAAGGACAGAACAACAAAGATATATAGTGCCCCCTATTGGCAACAGGAAGTGTCATATTTTACGCTGCAACAAACTACTCCTAGAAATTTTTTGACATTGATGTCTTTTTTGAGGTCAGTCTATCATGTGTTTTTGTTGAAGGTCGTGTCCATGGCGCCATGACAAAATTGATGTCTCGCCATAGGAAGATAAGTTGTTGTAACTCAGGCATAAAATATTCAAATTCTTCGGATTCTTCCCCCAAACTTCAAATGTTCGATAAGAGTCTTGGCCTGAACACAATCTGAAGGAAAAATATTCCATTATAATGATAGCGCCACCTGCTGGCAAAAGGAAGATTGGCACATATAAATGACTTTGGTATATTCTGCTTATATTTCCGACTTTAATTGCATATTTCTCGCCATTCGCCTTTTTTACTAAAGCAGCCTGCTGGCTGTGAGCCCGGGGGCGAGGGCCCGATCATCGCTGCTTGCAGCTTTAATTTTTTTTTTTTTTTTCTAAACTTCCGGGGGTTTTTGGGGGCCTTAACATACTCAAAAACTCTTGAAAATTGGCATACACATTGGAACCTGCGGCCATCAGGTCGCCGCAGAGACTGGAACCCGGGCGTGGCACAGAGGCTCTACAGCGCCCCCTGGAACACCGTCAGAAAATACTGAACCATAGCTCACACATACTTGCATGTATTTATATGAAACTCAGTACACTTATAGATCTCATTGAGCCAAACAACTTTCACACTCTATGTCATAGGCTCCGCCCAACAGGAATTCAGCTATTCAGGGCTGTTATTTGTATTTGAGTATTTGAAATACTCCTCTGAGGTTTACCACCCGTTCGCCACAAAACTTGGTGAACATAATCTCAAGACATTGAGGATGAAAAATTGCAAGCGGATTTTTGATATCTCGAACGGTTCGCCCGTGGTGAGGCGTTGAAATTAGGGCACAAAATTTGAAACAGGAAGTGCCTAATAACATCCACATACATTTCCTGAGTTTCATCAAACTTCATCAGTTTGTTCATTGTAATATGTTGCTCGCATATATGTAAATATAAGGTGTCAAAGTTACAGCGCCACCAACTGGCAGCAGGAAGTGTCTGATTTTCAAAGTTCTTTTAATTCAGCGTCTTATTTTTACTCTATTTGCTTCAAACTTCATCAGAATAATGACAAAACACAGCCAATGTAAATCTGTTGTGGGTATACTGATATCTAATATAGTGTTGCCATGGCAACGTGTCAAACTTGAATATTCTGTTATGGTGATTTTGAGGCAGACAACACGCTCAGATTTACATTAAACTCAGAACACATATCAGTATTAATGATATCTAGACAGTGGCATAAGCTTTTAAAAGGACGTGAAGGAGGCACTCTATAGCGCCACCTTTTGTCAAAAGTGGGGGGGTTAGTTTTAGCTACAGACACCAAACTTGGTACATAAATTGTTCTTATCAAGATGGACAATTTTCTAATTCACAGTCATAAGCTACGACCAACAGGAAGTCAGCTATTTTGATTTGAATATGTATTTTTGGGCAAATTCGGCTGTGAATTAATGCATACTCCTCACAGGGGAAGTGCACTATACACACCAAACTTTGTCTACATGTTGAAAAAACATTGAGGAACTTAAATTGCGAATGGATTTTGGATAGCTTGAACGGTTTTGCCGTGGTGATTTTTTGAAATAACATTAAAAAGGGAAACATTAATTGTCTAGTATTTTTAAATTGCAGCTTCCAAACATTTCAAAACCATTTTTTCATTTAGAGAACATGCGATTCTGAGGAAATATGCATATTTTTATGACTTTACAACACTGTATGATTAAAATAAAATTATAAAACTGTCAGACATCTGATCTCACTCTCTGGCATTCTCTCTGTGTGAGGGAAAGGAGGGGGAGGGGGAGGGGTGCTTGAGGGCCTGCCTGACAGAGAGAGAGAGAGAGAGAGAGAGAGAGAGTTAACATCTCTTTGATCACCAGAAAAAAAAACTGTAATTGTGTGTTGTTGATTTTTTTCATCATTACAGCTTAAGAAATCTATAATTTTCTAATAATCTAATCATTTTTAGGGACGAAAAAAACCTAGTACAATTTGTAGGGCTCAGACAAAATGATTTTAAATAATTAGGTTAAGAATTATGTTAATTGCAAAATAAAAAAAAAAGATTTAAAAAATACATACACAATGACTTGTATATATTTTTTTATTCTGATAATAATTTTAAACTTATTTGATACTGACCTATGACAGACATTCTGTGACATGACATGACATGACCTGAATTTACACAATCTTGCTGATTTAACAGTAAAACAGTTCAGCTCACAGATAAAGACTAATCTGTAATGCAGGCAAACATATTTTACAAATGCTTATAGATCAAAAAAAAAATTTAAAATGCTTTTTCACAAAGTGCATAATAATAAGGCACGTTGAAATTCTGATGACATTTTTTTCCAAGCACATTTGACCAATTTCAAATCACATCAATCTTAATAAATACTATAAATCTGGTATTTCATGATTTATGAGTGATATATATAATTGTCCTCGAAGGATGGAAGTGAAAAGCTCATATTCAGGAGTGCTGAATTTTTAGGCATGTCTTCTTGTCATGCCTTGGTCATAGAGCTCATTGTAGCGATGCTTCAGGTGTTGAAATAGATTTGTTATACATTATACAGGTTCACTGTTTGCAGAGTGTATACAGTATGTGTATGTGGTGCAGACACAGTAGCGAGAGCATGTTATTGTAACGCAAAAACACATTTAAATAATGGGCGAGCATGACTCTTTCCGCTTGCATGCACATTTCCTTTACTTTGTCAAAAAATGCGTCCTCCGATACATTCTGCTTTTGCTCGGAGAGCGTGCGCGCACTTAAAACCCGTTTCCTCTGCTCAAACTGTGTCCTGTGCACTCACAACTCTCTCTATGCTCATGCACTAGATATTCATTCTTTTCACACCTTTCTACTTCTAACCTTTTCTGTTCACATCTTTTACCATGTGCAGTGTGAATGCTCTGATCCATTAACATGGGCTCTGAAAAAAATATGCATTACAGATAGAGCTTGTGAACCTGGCCTTGCATAGGCATATGCACAGTCTGTCCTGTTCTCGTGCTCCAAACGTGCAGTGTATAATACCTATCATGGCCACCACCAGATGGAGCTATAGGATTACTTTTAAATAATTGTTTTAGAAACGTGTATAAAGCATTTAAATCATTTATAAAAAATCTTTCAAAGTAAAATAATATGTATTTTAAAAAGCTAATGAATTTTACTGGTAATATAGTTTTATATAATAATTTGAGAAATGTTTATAGATCAATAAAAGTATTTTTAAAAATAGTTATATATCATGAAAAGTGCGAAATAAGCTCTTTTTGGTTTACATTAGTTAATGCATTAACTAACATGAACTAACAATGAACAATCTATTTTTCAGATCATTTATTAATCTTTTTTTATGTTAGTTATTCCTATCATTAAAAATATTATTATTTATGTTATTTCACAGTACATAAACTAATCTTAAAATAAAAATGTAATTTAAAAAATATTATTAATAATGTATTAAAATATTTTAACTAAGCTTTAATTAACATTTATATAAACACTTATATTGAAAGAGACTGAAATTGAAGTAATTTTTACTTTTAAAAACCACTTGTAAGACACAATTAACAAATGCAGTGAGCAGATGAAAGGACAGAACAACAAAGATATATAGTGCCCCCTATTGGCAACAGGAAGTGTCATATTTTACACTGCGACAAACAGTGTTGAGAGTACTCTAATTACTTTTTTCCTGAAATTTGTAACTTAACGCGTTAGTTTCGTGCGTAAGTAATCAGTAACTTCGTTATTTAAAAAAAAAAAGTAATCCGTTATTTTAAGGAAAGGAAAATCCCGACTGCAGCCTGCTTTTTGTCAGACAGTAGTCCTAGGTCTACTGTGCCACCTGCGGATGTACAGTATCAGCGGAGCCGAAGCTCTGTGATCGTAAAGTCAATGGCTGTGATGCGTCTGTGCCCTGCGCCTGACCCTGTGTGTGTGTGTGGGTTTTTTTTTTTTTTTTTTTTTTCGAACTCCCGGCAAGATAGCAGAGAGAACAGCATTTGGTTTATGGAAGTACGCACATTATTTTCAATTTGTCAACGAAAAAGAAAAGAACATAACGGTAAAATGCACACTCTGCTTTGGTGAAAAGCTTCTGTCGACCGCCAAAAATTCTACCTCAAATTTAACGCTACGTTTTAATCGCTACTTTGAAGAGTAAATGTAAGAGGACTGTGTTAAAGCGAATTTAGGCTTGTGACTGTGAGTGACACTTTAATAATAATTAGTTCGGCTATTAAGCGATTTGTCATTTGCCTGTGTGGCAGTGAAGGATTTAATTCGGTTTGTTATCATTTTTGTTTGACAGGCAGCTGTTAATTTCTGTTAGATCATTGGCTGGCTGGTTGTTCATCATTTATAAATGGATTTAAATCTGCAAGCCTGTTTAAGGTTGTGTTTACAAGTAAGCATACTTGTACTTTGATAACTGCATTATTTAAAGTTAAAGAAAAATCAGGAGTTATCTTGTGGTGCTCATAATATACAGTAGCCTAGGCTACCCGGGCTGGGTAACGTTAGGTGCGAATTTTGATTAATAATATGTTCTGTGATAATAAATAAATTAAACGCCATGTGGAATAGCCGATTGCTGACTGTCTTTCCTGTTATTGTTATCCTGCAGTGTTAATTTAGTCGGATGACTGACATTATTCATTGTTGGGAGTCACAACTTCTAGGTGCATTTAAAGGGGCCGGGGGCTATGTCTCTCGTGTGTCGTGTGTGAGCCGCTGCAAACGGCTTTTAATTTTTGGTAACGCATGAGTACTCTAACGCGTTACTTTTATGAATAGGTAACGCTGTATCATAACTGATTACTTTTAATTGATGGTAACGTTGTAACCTAACTAACTACTTTCCAAAGTAACTATACCCAACACTGGCGACAAACTACTCCTAGAAATTTTTTGACATTAATGTCTTTTTTGTGGTCAGTCTATCTTGAGTTTTTGTTAAAGGTCGTGTCCATGGCGCCATGACAAAATTGATGTCTCGCCATAGGAAGAGAAGTTGTTGTAACTCAGGCTGAAAATATTCGATCTTCCCCAAACTTCAAATGTTCGATAACAGTCTTGGCCTGAACACATCTGAAGGAAAATATTCCATTATAATGATAGTGCCACCTGCTGGCAAAAAGAAGATTGGCACATATAAATTACTTTGACATATTCCACTTATATTTACGACTTTAAATGCATATTTCTCGCCGTTCGCCTTTTTTACTAAAGCCGCTTGCTGGCGGTGAGCCCGGGTGCGAGGGCCCGATCATCGCTGCTTGCAGCTTTAATTTTTTTTATTTTTTATTAAACCTTCCGGGGGTTCTTCTACATTTCTTCTACAAATGCTTTTTCAAAATCATCTTTAATTTCCACATTATATACACATTCTTTCTAACAATACTCTTGAACATTTCAATCACATTTACTTTCTTTCTCTCAAAGTATGCCATATTCCTCCTCACCCATATTTCATATCCTATCGTATCATATCTTAATTATTATTATTATTATTATTATAATTATAATTATTATTATTACATACATACAGAGAATCGAAATTGCGTTACTCTCAGACCCCCGGTGCACACAGATAACATTAACATTAAAGCCTAAAAATCTACATCAAAATATAAAATGTAGATACAACTATACAATAAGGGAATGTAAAAATAAAACATAATAAAATTAAAAATAAAGTTAAATAAAGCAGCGCAAGGCAAAAGGCAGATCAATGAAGTGAACAGAAGTGCAGATAAAAGATTATTTAGTGCAAAAACAAAAGCTTATTAAGTCTGATTAAAGTGGCAAAGGGATCAAGAGCAGTTATATTATTAAACTGACTGATGAGGTAGTGTAATGACGTCAGTTCCATGGAGAATAAGGTAGTGAGCAGACCAAAGATGCTAAAAAGTGACTTGTGCATGTCATCGTATATTAGTGGGGGGGAGGGATCTGGGGGGGGGGGGGGGGGGGGGGTCATAGTTCAGTGGTGCTTGAAGCAGAAGAGGGGAGGGGGGGGCAAGTTCGGGAGCGAGTTCAGCTTCCTGACAGCCTGGTGGATGAAGCTGTCCTTCAGTCTGCTGGTCCTGGCCTGGAGACTCTGCAGTCTCCTCCCTGATGGTAGCAGCCTGAAGAAGCTGTGTGATGGGTGAGTGGGATCACCTGCGATGCAGAGGGCTTTGAGGGTGAGACGGGTTCCATAGATGTCCTGGAGGGAGGGGAGAGAGACACCAATGATCTTCTCAGCTGCTTTTACTATGCGTTGCAGAGTCTTTCGGCAGGATGCGTTGCAGGCGCCATACCACACAGTAATGCAGCTCGTCAGGATGCTCTCAATGGTCCCTCTGTAGAAGGTGTACATGATGGGGGGTGGGACTCTGGCTCTCCTCAGTTTGCGGAGAAAGTAGAGATGCTGATTTGATTTCTTGGCCAGTGCTGCTGTGTTTTCAGTCCAGGAGAGGTCCACTGTGATGTGCACACCCAGGAACTTGGTGCTGCTCACTCTCTCCACAGTCGCACCGTTGATGGTCAGAGGAACATGCTGAGTGTGCGCTCTCCTGAAGTCTACAACAATCTCCTTCATCTTCTCCACGTTCAGAGAGAGATTGTTGTCACTGCACCACCCGGACAGGCGGCTCACCTTGCTCCTGTAGTTTGTCTCATCCTTGTTGCTAATGAGACCCACCACAGTCGTTTCATCCACAAACTTAATGAAGAGGTTGGAGCTGTGTGACGGTGTGCAGTCATGGGTCAGCAGAGTGAAGAGGAGGGGGCTCAGCACACATCCTTGGGGGGCCCCAGTGTTCAGTGTGATGGTACTGGATGTGTCTTCCAGTCAGAAAGTCCAACAGCCAGTTGCACAGTGAAGTATTGAGCCCCAGTTGGATCAGTTTGTAAATGAGCTGTTGAGGGATGATTGTGTTGAATGCTGAACTGAAGTCAATGAACAGCATTCTGACATATGAGTCCTTTTTGTCTGAGTGCTGAGTGGAGGTTAGTGGAGATGGCATCATCGGTCGAGCGGTTGGACCGATATGCAAACTGGAAGGGGTCCAGGGAGGGGGGGGGCAGACTTGATGTGGTGCATGACTAGCCGTTCAAAGCACTTCATGAGGATGGGGGTAAGTGCAACAGGACGGTAGTCATTGAAGCAGGATAGAGATGGCTTCTCTGGGACTGGGATGATGGTGGTAGTTTTAAAGCATGTGGGAACAACAGCCTGACTCAGTGATATGTTGAAAATGTCTGTGCAGACATCAGTGAGTTCTGCTGCACAGTCTTTCAGTACACGCCCAGGAATGTTGTCAGGACCCGGAGCTTTGCATGCATTGATCCTGCTGAAGGATCTCCTCACGCTGTCTGGGGTCAGCATCATCACCTGGTCGCCGGGAGGAGGTGGAGTCTTCTGTGCAGTGGTGCTGTTTTGTTGCTCAAAGCGAGCGAAGAAGGTGTTCAGCTCGTTCAGCAGAGAGATGTTGTTGTCACAGGTCCGTGGTGGGGGCTTGTAGTCCGTAATGGTCTGTATCCCCTGCCACAGGCTCCTAGTGTCTCTGCTGTTGCTGAATTGGTGAGCTATCCTCCTGGAGTGCTGTCTCTTAGCTTCTCTGATGCCGTGGGACAGGTTGGCCCTAGCTGTTCTCAGGCCCACCTCATCTCCAGCTCTGAAGGCAGCATTCCGTGTCTTCAGGAGTCTGTAGACCTCCCCCGTCATCCATGGCTTCTGATTGGCCCGAACAGTGATAGTTTTTGTGATCGTTACATCATCAATACACTTATTGATGTAGGCAGTAACAGTCTCTGAGTACTCCTGGAGGTCAGTGGTGTTATTGCATGTGGCAGCCTGTTTAAACATGTCCCAGTCAGTTGTGTTGAAGCAGTCCTGAAGAATCTCTGATGATCCTTCTGGCCACACTTTAATCTGTTTGTAAACTGGTTTGGCGACTTTAATGAGTGGTCTGTATGCAGGCATTAGCATAACAGTGATGTGATCTGAGGCTCCGAGGTGGGGGAGGGGGAGGGGGAGGGCTTTGTAAGCTCCTGTCTGTGTGGTGTAAACAAAGTCCAAAATGTTATACTGATGGAAGACAAGAAGCAGTCCAAAGAAATGAGACAATGAAAAAGATAAAAAGCCAATCAAAATATCAGAGAGACTACAAAAAAGAAGCAACGCTAACAATGACTGTTAATGATCCAGAAAAAATAATATCTGTCATGATGATAATAAAGGCTGTGGAAGAGAAAACTGGTTTTGGAAAGCTGTATGGACTGAGGAAAAAAGTAATGTTGACTATGAACTAACCATGGAGAATGAGATGGATTGTGAAAAGCTAATAGATGGATTACTGATTGATGGACAGTTTTGTGAGATCAAAAAACTATGTAAAACTGAAAGAATGGTCTCTTTTTTGCTTTTGCCAAACTACATAAAAGATGATGAAATCATTCAAAAACTGGTGGATTGGGGAGTAAATCTTATTCTCCCGTTAAGAAGGAGATATTATCCTGGCACCACTGTTGCGGATGGAACAAGGTTTTTAAGAGTAAAATTCCCACAGGACATTGTGACTCTGCCATACAATGTGAGATTTGACACAGAGGAGGGACCAAAATACTTCAGAGTAATTCATGATGGCCAGCTAAAGACTTGCAGAATATGTACAAGCACAGAGCATGAAAAAAAGGACTGTCCTCAATATACCTGCAGAGAATGTCTGGAACAGGGGCATTTTGCGTGGGACTGCCAAGCCCTGCGGTGCCAAAGCTGTGAAAAGACATGGATGAGGTGTACGTGTGGATCTGAAGAGGAGGACAATGCAGAAATGGAGATAGAGGTGCAGGAGCACATGGAGGAGACAAGCAGAAATAGAAGGAAAGATGAAATACAGGAGGTGAATGGGATTTCTGATGATTTAAGGAAGCAAGGAAAGGAGGACTCCACGAGGAGAGAGGATAACGCAGATAAAGAAATTGAAGTGCATACAATGGAGACTGAGATACAACAAACAATTGCTAATGATGGACAAATGAAAGAAAAGGAATGTGCAACAACGAGTGAAATTGCAGCTGGTTGGAATAAAGAGGAGGTAAGCGATGAGGAAACTGATGAAATTAACCTTGAACTTGAAAGCAGAACATTGGGCATTATGAACAGAAGACGTAAAATGATAAGAGTACCGCAAATAAATATTAAACAAGTATTAAAGAAACAAAAGTTAAGAAGAGAAGACAGAACAAGGCTAATTGAAGATAAAGTAGATCTAAATTCCTAGATATTAAGAGAGACCACATATGGATGATGGGTTGTTTGGGTTTGTGTTTTTTATTTTATTTCATTATGAGTAATTTATGTTTGGTCTCAATTAATGTTAGAGGGTTGTCATCTAAACTGAAGTTTAAAAATATAATTAATTTAACAAAACAAAATGGAATTGTATATATACAACAATATGTACTATATTTGTAGAAGGACACAATGTGACAGTATCAAATAGATGGTGTAACTTGGATATGGGATAAATTTGAATGATTGTTATTGTTTTTGTGATTGTCTCTTTTGTTTGTCATGGTACTGTGGAAAATGTGTACAATGTTTTTAATGTAATCTTTTAAGTTTGTAAAAAAAAAAAAAAAAGCTATGCCCGATCTTGTCTGATCTCGGAAGCTAAGCAGGTTTGGGCCTGGTTAGTACTTGGATGGGAGACCGCCTGTTAGAGTTGAACAATTTTGCCAAAACATAGAGTCAATGGCCGATCTCTGAATATTAGCAGGTTTGGGCCTTGTTAGTACATGGAGGGGAGACTGCCTGGGAATACCAGGTGCTTTAAACTTTTTGGATATTTTTCACAAATTATATAATAATCTAGCAAAAAAAAAAAGAGTCAATGCCCGATCTCTGCATATTAGCAGGTTTAGGTCTGGTTAGTACTTGGATGGGAGACCGCCTTGAAATACCAGGTGCTGTAAGCTTTTTGGAAAATTTTCACTTAGTATAGAACAATTTTGCCAAAACATGGCCGATCTCTGAATATTAGCAGGTTTGGGCCTGGTTAGTACATGGTTGGGAGACTGCCTGGGAATACCAGGTGCTTTAAACTTTGTGGATATTTTTCATGAATTATATAATAATCTTGCAAAAAAAAAGAGTCAATGGCCGATCTCTGAATATTAGCAGGTTTGGGCCTTGTTAGTACATGGATGGGAGACTGCCTGGGAATACCAGGTGCTTTAAACTTTTTGGATATTTTTCACGAATTATATAATAATCTTGCAAAAAAAAAAAAAGAGTCAATGCCCGATCTCTGAATCTTAGCAGGTTTAGGTCTGGTTAGTACTTGGATGAGAGACCGCCTAGGAATACCAGCCATTTTAAGATTTTGGGTTTTCTTTCCTACTTATATAATGTACTGGCCAGTAGATTGGCTGAACTTTAAATAGCCCTCTCTTCGGAGCAGTCTCCGCTTAAGGCCATACCAACCTGGCTATGCCCGATCTCGTCTGATCTCGGAAGCTAAGCAGGTTTGGGCCTGGTTAGTACTTGGATGGGAGACCGCCTGGGAATACCAGGTGCTGTAAGCTATTTGGATATTTTTCACTTAGTATAGAACAATTTTGCCAAAACATAGAGTCAATGGCCGATCTCTGCATATTAGCAGGTTTGGGCCTTGTTAGTACATGGATGGGAGACTGCCTGGGAATACCAGGTGCTTTAAACTTTTTGGATATTTTTCACAAATTATATAATAATCTTGCAAAAAAAAAAAAAAAGAGTCAATGCCCGATCTCTGCATATTAGCAGGTTTAGGTCTGGTTAGTACTTGGATGGGAGACCGCCTTGAAATACCAGGTGCTGTAAGCTTTTTGGAAAATTTTCACTTAGTATAGAACAATTTTGCCAAAACATGGCCGATCTCTGAATATTAGCAGGTTTGGGCCTGGTTAGTACATGGTTGGGAGACTGCCTGGGAATACCAGGTGCTTTAAACTTTGTGGATATTTTTCATGAATTATATAATAATCTTGCAAAAAAAAAAGAGTCAATGGCCGATCTCTGAATATTAGTAGGTTTGGGCCTTGTTAGTACATGGATGGGAGACTTCCTGGGAATACCAGGTGCTTTAAACTTTTTGGATATTTTTCACGAATTATATAATAATCTTGCAAAAAAAAAAACAGAGTCAATGGCCGATCTCTGAATATTAGGAGGTTTGGGCCTTGTTAGTACATGGATGGGATACTGCCTGGGAATACCAGGTGCTTTAAACTTTGTGGATATTATTCATGAATTATATAATAATCTTGCAAAAAAAAAAGAGTCAATGGCCGATCTCTGAATATTAGCAGGTTTGGGCCTTGTTAGTACATGGATGGGAGACTGCCTGGGAATACCAGGTGCTTTAAACTTTTTGGATATTTTTCACGAATTATGTAATAATCTTGCAAAAAAAAAAAAAAGAGTCAATGCCAGATCTCTGAATCTTAGCAGGCTTAGGTCTGGTCAGTACTTGGATGAGAGACCGCCTAGGAATACCAGGCGTTTTAAGCTTTTGGGTTTTCTTTCCTACTTATATAATGTACTGGCCAGTAGATTGGCTGAACTTTAAATAGCCCTCTCTTCGGAGCAGTCTTCGCTTACGGCCATACCAACCTGGCTATACCCGATCTTGTCTGATCTCGGAAGCTAAGCAGGTTTGGGCCTGGTTAGTACTTGGATGGGAGACCGCCTGGGAATACCAGGTGCTGTAAGCTTTTTGGAAATTTTTCACTTAGTACAGAACAATTTTGCCAAAACATAGAGTCAATGGCCGATCTCTGCATATTAGCAGGTTTGGGCCTTGTTAGTACATGGATGGGAGACTGCCTGGGAATACCAGGTGCTTTAAACTTTGTGGATATTTTTCATGAATTATATAATAATCTTGCAAAAAAAAGAGTCAATGGCCGATCTCTGAATATTAGCAGGTTTGGGCCTTGTTAGTACATGGAGGGGAGACTGCCTGGGAATACCAGGTGCTTTAAACTTTTTGGATATTTTTCACAAATTATATAATAATCTAGCAAAAAAAAAAAGAGTCAATGCCCGATCTCTGCATATTAGCAGGTTTAGGTCTGGTTAGTACTTGGATGGGAGACCGCCTTGAAATACCAGGTGCTGTAAGCTTTTTGGAAAATTTTCACTTAGTATAGAACAATTTTGCCAAAACATGGCCGATCTCTGAATATTAGCAGGTTTGGGCCTGGTTAGTACATGGTTGGGAGACTGCCTGGGAATACCAGGTGCTTTAAACTTTGTGGATATTTTTCATGAATTATATAATAATCTTGCAAAAAAAAAGAGTCAATGGCCGATCTCTGAATATTAGCAGGTTTGGGCCTTGTTAGTACATGGATGGGAGACTGCCTGGGAATACCAGGTGCTTTAAACTTTTTGGATATTTTTCACGAATTATATAATAATCTTGCAAAAAAAAAAAAGAGTCAATGCCCGATCTCTGAATCTTAGCAGGTTTAGGTCTGGTTAGTACTTGGATGAGAGACCGCCTAGGAATACCAGCCGTTTTAAGATTTTGGGTTTTCTTTCCTACTTATATAATGTACTGGCCAGTAGATTGGCTGAACTTTAAATAGCCCTCTCTTCGGAGCAGTCTCCGCTTAAGGCCATACCAACCTGGCTATGCCCGATCTCGTCTGATCTCGGAAGCTAAGCAGGTTTGGGCCTGGTTAGTACTTGGATGGGAGACCGCCTGGGAATACCAGGTGCTGTAAGCTATTTGGATATTTTTCACTTAGTATAGAACAATTTTGCCAAAACATAGAGTCAATGGCCGATCTCTGCATATTAGCAGGTTTGGGCCTTGTTAGTACATGGATGGGAGACTGCCTGGGAATACCAGGTGCTTTAAACTTTTTGGATATTTTTCACAAATTATATAATAATCTTGCAAAAAAAAAAAAAGAGTCAATGCCCGATCTCTGCATATTAGCAGGTTTAGGTCTGGTTAGTACTTGGATGGGAGACCGCCTTGAAATACCAGGTGCTGTAAGCTTTTTGGAAAATTTTCACTTAGTATAGAACAATTTTGCCAAAACATGGCCGATCTCTGAATATTAGCAGGTTTGGGCCTGGTTAGTACATGGTTGGGAGACTGCCTGGGAATACCAGGTGCTTTAAACTTTGTGGATATTTTTCATGAATTATATAATAATCTTGCAAAAAAAAACAGTCAATGGCCGATCTCTGAATATTAGTAGGTTTGGGCCTTGTTAGTACATGGATGGGAGACTTCCTGGGAATACCAGGTGCTTTAAACTTTTTGGATATTTTTCACGAATTATATAATAATCTTGCAAAAAAAAAAACAGAGTCAATGGCCGATCTCTGAATATTAGGAGGTTTGGGCCTTGTTAGTACATGGATGGGATACTGCCTGGGAATACCAGGTGCTTTAAACTTTGTGGATATTATTCATGAATTATATAATAATCTTGCAAAAAAAAAAGAGTCAATGGCCGATCTCTGAATATTAGCAGGTTTGGGCCTTGTTAGTACATGGATGGGAGACTGCCTGGGAATACCAGGTGCTTTAAACTTTTTGGATATTTTTCACGAATTATGTAATAATCTTGCAAAAAAAAAAAAAAAGAGTCAATGCCAGATCTCTGAATCTTAGCAGGTTTAGGTCTGGTTAGTACTTGGATGAGAGACCGCCTAGGAATACCAGGCGTTTTAAGCTTTTGGGTTTTCTTTCCTACTTATATAATGTACTGGCCAGTAGATTGGCTGAACTTTAAATAGCCCTCTCTTCGGAGCAGTCTTCGCTTACGGCCATACCAACCTGGCTATACCCGATCTTGTCTGATCTCGGAAGCTAAGCAGGTTTGGGCCTGGTTAGTACTTGGATGGGAGACCGCCTGGGAATACCAGGTGCTGTAAGCTTTTTGGAAATTTTTCACTTAGTACAGAACAATTTTGCCAAAACATAGAGTCAATGGCCGATCTCTGCATATTAGCAGGTTTGGGCCTTGTTAGTACATGGATGGGAGACTGCCTGGGAATACCAGGTGCTTTAAACTTTGTGGATATTTTTCATGAATTATATAATAATCTTGCAAAAAAAAGAGTCAATGGCCGATCTCTGAATATTAGCAGGTTTGGGCCTTGTTAGTACATGGATGGGAGACTGCCTGGGAATACCAGGTGCTTTAAACTTTTTGGATATTTTTCACGAATTATATAATAATCTTGCAAAAAAAAAAAAAAAAAAAAAAAAAGAGTCAATGCCAGATCTCTGAATCTTAGCAGGTTTAGGTCTGGTTAGTACTTGGATGAGAGACCGCCTAGGAATACCAGGCGTTTTAAGCTTTTGGGTTTTCTTTCCTACTTATATAATGTACTGGCCAGTAGATTGGCTGAACTTTAAATAGCCCTCTCTTCGGAGCTGTCTTCGCTTACGGCCATACCAACCTGGCTATGCCCGATCTCGTCTGATCTCGGAAGCTAAGCAGGTTTGGGCCTGGTTAGTACTTGGATGGGAGACCGCCTGGGAATACCAGGTGCTGTAAGCTTTTTGGAAATTTTTCACTTAGTATAGAACAATTTTGCCAAAACATAGAGTCAATGGCCGATCTCTGCATATTAGCAGGTTTGGGCCTTGTTAGTACATGGATGGGAGACTGCCTGGGAATACCAGGTGCTTTAAACTTTGTGGATATTTTTCATGAATTATATAATAATCTTGCAAAAAAAAAAGAGTCAATGGCCGATCTCTGAATATTAGGAGGTTTGGGCCTTGTTAGTACATGGATGGGATACAGTGTTAATTTTGACACAAAATTTTAATTTAGTTTTAGTCTTAGTCTTTTGACTATAATTCTTTTTAGTTTTAGTCAAGTTTTAGTCATCTGATTTGTTTTAATTTTAGTCTTATTTTAGTCGACTAAAATTGCTTGGTATTTTAGTCGACTAAAATAAGACTAAAATCAATAACAGATTTACTAGACAATTTTTTACAGCTGGTATAGGAAACAAACTTAAACAAAATATATAAAACACAAATTCAACTTTATTTCAACACAACTGTGTCTTTATTTCGATTCAAAAGCTTTTATGCAGCAACAAACACTGTCATGATAATGTATACAATAACTAGCTGCCAATTGACCATCAATAAAAGAAAAATAACGTTAGGTCCAGGACCTTAAAGCTTACAGCTGAGCTGAACAATAAGTGCATACATTTAAAGTAAATATTTAATAAGTTGGCAGCTAGGTGGATAAAAAAAGTAACAAGATTTTATAAGGTATTCATTTGTCTAGCAATATTGTATGTTTTAAATATACTATAATACTACAATATTGCTAGATTTGTATGTATAATAATAGGATGTGAACATTCATGTTTCACATGACTAATATAGAAATATTTGTGATATTGTCAACAAGTAGAACATTATAAAATATACTAAACATTAGTATTAATCAAATGTATTTATCATGATATTACGTATTAGTATTGTGCTCGCATCTAATTTGAAGAAGGGACTATTTTACAGTACTTTTCAGTTCGTAATATTTAATGCTACAACATCTACAAGCACTATTCCAATTTTGCTTAGCTCAATAAACAAAAGAACATTGTTGTAAAATTACATTTGAGAAAATGTCCGGGTGGCTCGTCTGTAAATGTCTTTTCAAATTGGTTGTGTTCTTGCCACGAATGAGCGCTCTGCATGCTTTACACTTTGTTTTGTTTTGTTCGTCGTCAAACGTGAAGCAACAGCTGCGAATGGAACGGCTACAGCGACCGGAAGTTTGCCGTCACACCGCTGTAGCCAAGAACGTAAAAGTCACTAAGCAACAGTAAAACAGAACAGCGCAACGCAGCATTAATTCATTTATTGAGATCCAAAAAAATATATAATTTAAAAAAGCAAGAGAAGGATTGCTTTTGGCGTTAAATGACAATCTTTTGTCAGAAGAGGAGTTTTTAATATTGTATGATGTAAATAAGTCTAAAAACATAACATTTATTTACCTAACCTCTCACGTTGTAGCGACTCCGGCAAATCAGCTGTTCTCCCGTAGTAGACCGTTAAATTAGAACGTCACAAAGTAGCAGTTAAATTCGCGCAGGCGCAATACAACGCCAGAATGGCGTTGCCGTTCCAACAGAGGCTGTTGCTTAAAGTCCCTATCACCTCTTCGAATGCCGACTTCCCGGGAGCTCATAAAAACTGAAAACCTTCGCTTCACGTCTCAATAAGTCAGGCACTGATTGGTTCTCTTCTCTCATGCAGTCTGTTCTGTTTTGCCGGTTCTTTTGCTCATTCCTCGCATCTCTGCCGTCTGCTGATTTGATTTTCGTCACAGTCTATTTTCGTCTCGTCCTTTATTCGTTGACGATAATATCAATCAATTTAGTCATAGTTTTAGTCTCCGTCAGTGCCTTCTATTTTAGTTTTCGTTTCGTTTTCGTCGGCAAAAATATATTCGTGACGAAAAAAATGACGAAAATATTTAGTCAACGAAATTAACACTGATGGGATACTGCCTGGGAATACCAGGTGCTTTAAACTTTGTGGATATTATTCATGAATTATATAATAATCTTGCAAAAAAAAAAGAGTCAATGGCCGATCTCTGAATATTAGCAGGTTTGGGCCTTGTTAGTACATGGATGGGAGACTGCCTGGGAATACCAGGTGCTTTAAACTTTTTGGATATTTTTCACGAATTATATAATAATCTTGCAAAAAAAAAAAAAAAAAAAAAAAAAAAAGAGTCAATGCCAGATCTCTGAATCTTAGCAGGTTTAGGTCTGGTTAGTACTTGGATGAGAGACCACCTAGGAATACCAGGCGTTTTAAGCTTTTTGGTTTTCTTTCCTACTTATATAATGTACTGGCCAGTAGATTGGCTAAACTTTAAATAGCCCTCTCTTCGGAGCAGTCTTCGCTTACGGCCATACCAACCTGGCTATGCCTGATCTCGTCTGATCTCGGAAGCTAAGCAGGTTTGGGCCTGGTTAGTACTTGGATGGGAGACCACCTGGGAATACCAGGTGCTGTAAGCTTTTTGGAAATTTTTCACTTAGTATAGAACAATTTTGCCAAAACATAGAGTCAATGGCCGATCTCTGCATATTAGCAGGATTGGGCCTTGTTAGTACATGGATGGGAGACTGCCTGGGAATACCAGGTGCTTTAAACTTTGTGGATATTTTTCATGAATTATATAATAATCTTGCAAAAAAAAGAGTCAATGGCCGATCTCTGAATATTAGCAGGTTTGGGCCTTGTTAGTACATGGATGGGAGACTGCCTGGGAATACCAGGTGCTTTAAACTTTTTGGATATTTTTCACGAATTATATAATAATCTTGCAAAAAAAAAAAAAAAAAAAAAAAAGAGTCAATGCCAGATCTCTGAATCTGAGCAGGTTTAGGTCTGGTTAGTACTTGGATGAGAGACCGCCTAGGAATACCAGGCGTTTTAAGCTTTTGGGTTTTCTTTCCTACTTATACAATGTACTGGCCAGTAGATTGGCTGAACTTTAAATAGCCCTCTCTTCGGAGCTCTCTTCGGAGCTGTCTTCGCTTACGGCCATACCAACCTGGCTAAGCCCGATCTCGTCTGATCTCGGAAGCTAAGCAGGTTTGGGCCTGGTTAGTACTTGGATGGGAGACCGCCTGGGAATACCAGGTGCTGTAAGCTTTTTGGAAATTTTTCATTTAGTATAGAACAATTTTGCCAAAACATAGAGTCAATGGCCGATCTCTGCATATTAGCAGGTTTGGGCCTTGTTAGTACATGGATGTGAGACTGCCTGGGAATACCAGGTGCTTTAAACTTTGTGGATATTTTTCATGAATTATATAATAATCTTGCAAAAAAAAGAGTCAATGGCCGATCTCTGAATATTAGGAGGTTTGGGCCTTGTTAGTACATGGATGGGATACTGCCTGGGAATACCAGGTGCTTTAAACTTTGTGGATATTATTCATGAATTATATAATAATCTTGCAAAAAAAAAAGAGTCAATGGCCGATCTCTGAATATTAGCAGGTTTGGGCCTTGTTAGTACATGGATGGGAGACTGCCTGGGAATACCAGGTGCTTTAAACTTTTTGGATATTTTTCACGAATTATATAATAATCTTGCAAAAAAAAAAAAAAAAAAAGAGTCAATGCCAGATCTCTGAATCTTAGCAGGTTTAGGTCTGGTTAGTACTTGGATGAGAGACCGCCTAGGAATACCAGAAGTTTTAAGCTTTTGGGTTTTCTTTCCTACTTATATAATGTACTGGCCAGTAGATTGGCTGAACTTTAAATAGCCCTCTCTTCGGAGCAGTCTTCGCTTACGGCCATACCAACCTGGCTATGCCTGATCTCGTCTGATCTCGGAAGCTAAGCAGGTTTGGGCCTGGTTAGTACTTGGATGGGAGACCACCTGGGAATACCAGGTGCTGTAAGCTTTTTGGAAATTTTTCACAAATTATATAATAATCTTGCAAAAAAAAAGAGTCAATGCCAGATTTCTGAATCTGAGCAGGTTTAGGTCTGGTTAGTACTTGGATGAGAGACCGCCTAGGAATACCAGGCGTTTTAAGCTTTTGGGTTTTCTTTCCTACTTATATAATGTACTGGCCAGTAGATTGGCTGAACTTTAAATAGCCCTCTCTTCGGAGCAGTCTTCGCTTACGGCCATACCAACCTGGCTATGCCTGATCTCGTCTGATCTCGGAAGCTAAGCAGGTTTGGGCCTGGTTAGTACTTGGATGGGAGACCACCTGGGAATACCATGTGCTGTAAGGTTTTTGGAAATTTTTCACTTAGTATAGAACAATTTTGCCAAAACATAGAGTCAATGGCCGATCTCTGCATATTAGCAGGTTTGGGCCTTGTTAGTACATGGATGGGAGACTGCCTGGGAATACCAGGTGCTTTAAACT